>NC_084743.1:25299827-25332327 GCF_033978785.1 Entelurus aequoreus | reverse complement strand
CAGTTTCCAAAAAACAAACCATTTGAAATGTGGACTCGTCAGACCACAGAACACTTTTCCACTTTGCATCAGTCCATCTTAGATGAGCTCGGGCACAGCGAAGCCGGCGGCGTTTCTGGGTGTTGTTGATAAATGGCTTTGGCTTTGCATTGTAGAGTTTTAACTTGCACTTACAGATGTAGCAACGAACTGTAGTTACTGGCAGTGGTTTTCTGAGGTGTTCCTGAGCCCATGTGGTGATATCCTTTACACACCGATGTCGCTTTTTGATGCAGTACCGCCTGAGGGATCCAAGGTCTGTAATATCATCGCTTACCTGAAGTGATTTCTCCAGATTCTCTGAACATTTTGATGATATTACAGACCGTAGATGGTGAAATCCCTAAATTCCTTGCAATAGCTGGTTGAGAAATGTTGTTCTTAAACAATTTGCTCACGCATTTGTTCACAAAGTGGTGAACCTCGCCCCATCCTTGTTTGTGAATGACTGAGCATTGTATGGAATATGCTTTTATACCCAATCATGGCACCCACCTGTTCCCAATTAGCCTGTTCAACTGTGGGATGTTCCACATAAGGGTTTGATGAATATTCCTCAACTTTCTCAGTCTTTATCGCCACTTGTGCCAGCTTTTTTGAATCATGTTGCAGGCATCAAATTCCAAATGAGCTAATATTTGCGAAAAAATCACAAAGTTTTCCAGTTCAAACAATAAGTGTCTTGTCTTTGCAGTCTATTCAATTGAATATAAGTGGGAAAGGATTTGAAAATCATTGTATTCTGTTTTTATTTACGATTTACACAACGTGCCAACTTCACTGGTTTTGGGTTTTGCACAAGAATAACAAGTACACACATTACATACTTGTAAGAACGTTGTGCAAAAGTCTGAGGACATCACTAGCTGGAGTAAAATAGTGAGAAAAATATGCAGGTTTAAGCAATGATATTAGAAAAGAAGGAACGTTATTGCAACTTTGTGTAAAAGGGGACCTGTGATTAATCTTGTCTTTTCTGAGATACATTTGTTGTGAGAATGTTGGATACTTGTGTTAAACAATGCCAAGGCGTCAAATCATAAGTTGTGCTTATCATGTTTTCTTACACTTCTGTGTTTCATTTGCAAGTGCTGCACTGTATCATTTAGTGAACTTTGCATGCAGTTGCAATTCCAAGACGTTAGATGGCAGTAGTGTACAAGACTACAGTGTGTGGCCTTAGTCAGGAAGTAGTGTTTGCCATTGAGTTGAATGTATCAGTCTCTTCTTTTGTTGAACCATATAAGTAGTGTATTTATTACACACCAGCTGTTTGTTAGTAACATGCGTCTTCCTTGTAGTTTTTGTTAACACATTCGGAGCTGTTGAAATTGCCTTGTAAAATTGCTAATGCTAATCAGTAACATGTCGATGGCAAAATTAATTAGCATCAAGCTAGCACATTTTGAAAAGTGGAGCCTTTCCGTACTTTGGAGCGCCTTCTTCTTGCTTTGTTGGCAATGACATTATTAACATTACATAGAGCACATGTGTCAAACTCAAAGCCCCGGGGGCCAGATCTGGTCCGCCAAATCATTTAATTGTGTATGTGGTTGGTCATATTTTTTGTTCAAAAATTTACTGGGTGCGGAAAAAACAGGGTCTGTATTTAAAAATATTATTTCATGTGGTCTGCAAACGTCTGGAAATAAAGCACTGGCTAAATGTATGTATTCAATCAATTTTGACAAAAACATGTTCCGCATACAATTGCATATTTTGTCAAACTGTGATAGATTCTTAAATTGCGGTAGGCATACCACTTGTGCGCCATCTAGTGGTATGCCAAAAAAAAAATACTTAATCAAATATTCATACAAAGTGTTACCGTTCAAACTGTGTGTAATGTTACAGTGGCCAATAATATTGAATATAGTTGTAAAAAAAACGTATGCTTTGTTTTTAATTAATATTTAGCCCTACTGTACTACTAATTTTGGTCATTATGGTGGTACTTGTAGAGCCAAGTGTTTTCTGATCGACACTGTAATATTATCTGATCATGGAACAAGATGTTCGAATCCTTTTTTTTGTCAAATTGTCATTATTGTCATTAATTTAACAGATATTCTTATGATACATTACCTCTAAAGGCTTATTTGGCCACATGCGTGGACAACACCTTTTAGCTCTTATTCCCAAAATTGTGTACACTACTGAATTGGGGTCTTATGGTCGCTTATGTGGGCACTTATACTGCCATCTGGTGGTGTCAGAAGAGTATAGCATACAATGGAATTTGGGAAAAAAAGTGTAAAAATAAGAATTAGCATATCACTAAACATGAAATACACGTTTGTTGCTTATGGACTAAGTACATCATATCAAAAGATGATTCTTAGTTTTTATTCTAATTAGGGACCAATAAGCCCAAATAGCAAAGATAAATAAAAAAGCATGTAAACAAACAGCTTGGGTCTTAAGAGGTTTTAAACATGTGTTTCTTATTGCAATAGAAGGAAAAATGTTGGCATTTAATAGGATAAGTAAACCTAATAGACAAATTATGTTGGCAGTAAGTAATATATGCTTATGTTTACATTTACATTATTTCCTGTTAAATAAATACTGTTATTTTAATACAAGCATCAGTTAATTTTACACCCCGCCAAGCACCTTGTTCTACCCAGCTCGTTTGCCTTAATATCATAGCGGATGATTTGCTTCGTTGCATACTCCACTCTATTGAATGTGCAGTCAGAAATAAACTGAAAACAATTTTGAGGCTTTAATAAGTCTCTTAGTCTTAATTGATTCTGAAATAATGTGATGCACCTTGCATTTCTTTATGCTGAGTTATGCAGACTTGATTCATTACGTCTTATCGGAATTTTAATAACCTTAAAAAAGTGGTATCAAAACAACTTCAAATACGCATTATCCATAATATGTTATATTTTTGACGGCAACATTTACTGTAATTTTAGTCAACTAAAATGTTGAGGAACTAAATCAATTTAGATGACTAAAATATGACTAAAACTAAATTAAAAACTGCTGCCAAAATTAACACTGCTTGGTATTAGGCCATGGTTTGGTTCATTATCGGTACATTAAAGGCCTACTGAAACCCACTACTACCGACCACGCAGTCTGATAGTTTATATATCAATGATGAAATTTTAACATTGCAACACATGCCAATACGGCCGGGTTAACTTATAAAGTGCAATTTTAAATTTCCCGCTAAACTTCCGGTTGAAAACGTCTATATATGATGACATATGCGCGTGACATCAATCGTTGAAACGGAAGTATTGGTACCCCATTGAATCCTATACAAAAAAGCTCTGTTTTCATCTCAAAATTCCACAGTATTGTGGACATCTGTGTTGGTGAATCTTTTGCAATGTGTTTAATGAACAATGAAGACTGCAAAGAAGAAAGTTGTAGGTGGGATCGGTGTATTAGCGGCTGGCTGTAGCAACACAACCAGGAGGACTTTGACTTGGATAGCAGACGCGCTAGCCGATGCTAGCCGCCGACCGCACGGATGATCGGGTGAAGTCCTTCGTCCTTCCGTCAATCGCTGGAACGCAGGTGAGCACGGGTGTTGATGAGCAGATGAGGGCTGGCTGGCGTAGGTGGAGCGCTAATGTTTTTATCATAGCTCTGTGAGGTCCCGCTGCTAAGTTAGCTTCAATGGCGTCGTTAGCAACAGCATTGTTAAGCTTCGCCAAGCTGGGAATTATTAACCGTGTATTTACATGTCCATGGTTTAATAGTATTGTTGATCTTCTGTCTATCCTTCCAGTCAGGGATTTATTTATTTTGTTTCTATCTGCATTTGAGCCCGATGCTATCACGTTAGCTCAGTAGCTAAAGTGCTTCACCGATGTATTGTCGTGGAGATAAAAGTCACTGTGAATGTCCATTTCGCGTTCTCGACTCTCATTTTCAAGAGGATATAGTATCCGAGGTGGTTTAAAATACAAATCTGTGATCCACAATAGAAAAAGGAGAAAGTGTGAAATCCAATGAACCCTTGTACCTAAGTTACGGTCAGAGCGAAAAAAGATATGTTCTGCACTGCACTGTAGTCCTTCACTTTCCTCATCCACGAATCTTTCATCCTCGCTCAAATTAATGGGGTAATCGTCACTTTCTCGGTCCGAATCTCTCTCGCTGCATTGTAAACAATGGGAAAGTGTGAGGAGTCCTTCCTCCGGTGACGTCACGCTACTTCCGGTATAGGCAAGGCTTTTCTTTTTTATCAGCGACCAAAAGTTGCGACCTTTATCATCGTTGTTCTCTACTAAATCCTTTCAGCAAAAATATGGCAATATCGCGAAATGATCAAGTATGACACATAGAATGGATCTGCTATCCCCGTTTAAATTTTAAAAAATCATTTCAGTAGACCTTTAAGGAAATATATGCACACGTTCTGTCCCTCACTTGAAACGTGTACAGAGTGGGAAACGGAGCTTTCGGTTCAGCACAGCAGAGTCACACAATATCAGTTACAGTGTTTTGTATAAAGTACTTTGGCCACCACTTCCTTCAGGAACATAATACATTGATAATAAAACACACACTGTAACACACCACGGACACTAAACAGTTGTCTGGTCTCTTCCGTAACAAGCTAGGTGGCATATTTTATATTAAGACGTCTATGAATGTTCTCGTGATTATTTTATATCAACAAAGTATCCGTCGCTTGGAGTTTCTGAATGCCGTATGAACGTAAGCAAACCTAAGAACTTGTTTGTTTCAGAATGTCATAAGAGAAACCCTGTAGCTCTGTTCTAAATTAAGTATGGCTGACTTGTCTGGGCCTGTCAGAAAAGGAAAGGGGGGAAAAAAAATATGTGCAAATTATAGGAGGGGTTTAAAAAGACACAGGGGGAATTAGTGAAAATGCTTTGTTTTCTAAGAATCTTGGAAGGATCAAGGTCTCTGTCCAGTCATCGAGACCTTGCCGACATCAGACTTGGACTAGATCACTGTTTATGCATTGAACACACACACACACACACACACACACACACACACACACACACACACACACACACACACACACACACACACACACACACACACACACACACACACACACACTTGGCTGGCATATTGCCCGGGGAACAGTTCATTGACGTCAGAGAGCAGGCTCTTGCCTCATCCTAGTCCCTCTTTTCCAAACAAACTCAAAACAGCCATTCAGTCCTGCTACATTGGTTCTCACTCATCCTCGCTACCTCTGTTTTCTCTTCCTCAGCCCACTCTTTCACCCGCCTTTATACCACAGATAATAGTGGCCTCTGCTAGAATGGTGACACTAAATGATGCAGTTAAAACAAGGACAACAGAGCAAGAGTATGAAGTCTCTCAGAGCCATCCGTCTGATTTTCATTTGTAGAATTTCACAACATCGAGCTTGAAGAAGGGACAACTGTAAATGTTCATTGTCAAAAGAAAGAAGGCCACAGGGCATTCAATGTTGAACTTTGTTTCCACACGACGCCGAACAGGATAAGTGGTAGAAAATTGATGAATTGATGCCTGGAGAGGTGATCAAGATCCAATATGAAGTCCTTAGGGATCAAACCAATGCTTCTTTAAATTTGACTAAATATGGTAAACAAATATTAGAGATACATGATGCAGTTCAGCATCACTGCAAATAACGACTAGAATACTATTTAATCAATGCTCATCTGAGAGTGTCGAAACAAAAAAGCTGAATTTTGAATACATCTCTTAAACTGGATCTTACTAGATAGTGTGGGTGTACGTAATACCAGTGAGGATATGTTTTATGAATTTTATTTATTCTAGCTAAGTCGTGGTTTACAACCATGGATACTCTAGCAATAACCAATTGCTGCAACTTTCAGTGCAGTTCTTAATAAGCAAAATATGTGGGAGGAAAAAAAATGTAATGGGTATTTTTACGATACGAGGCTTAACTCAATAGCTGTGACTGTTTCCTGATTCATGCCAAACAACTGCACACTTTCCATTTCAGTCTTTAAAAGAAGGATCACAACCCAAACGTCTGCTTTCTTTGCAAATCATCCAATAAAAGGTCCTAGTCATGCTTCTCGCCAAATACAAAAATCCGAGCCGTTCTGTTGACCTCGCACGGTTTGGAGCACAAGTGATCATGTTTTTTTGTGTGTTACTAATCAGTTTGAGCGTTGACGGACTGGTGGAATTACGAAATTGGCCATTAAAACCGGAAGCTACAATTACATGTGGAAAGTCGCGGAAATTGACGTAATGTGGCTGAAATGCATCAGCCATCATGAGGAGGAGGGACGCTTCCATCTATTTTCTACCACTTGTCCCTTTCGGGGTTGCGGGGGGTGCTGGAGCCTATCTCAGCTGCATTCGGGCGGTAGGCGGGGTACACCCTGGACAAGTCGCCACCTCATCGCAGGGCCAACACTGATAGACAGACAACATTCACACTCACATTCACACACTAGAGCCAATTTAGTCTTGCCAATCAACCTGAATGTCTTTGGAGGTGGGAGGAAGTTGGAGAACCCGGAGGGAACCCACACAGTCACGGGGAGAACATGCAAACTTCACACAGAAAGACCCTGAGCTGGGATCGAACCCAGGACCTTCGTATTGTGAGGCACATGCACAAACCCTTGTTCCACCGTGATGCCCAGGAGGGACGTTTGTTTGGGGAAATCGTGTTCATGAGGATATGTGCACCTCTTTCAGGAAAACAAAAAACCTCCATGGAGCTGCGCCAGCACTTTAGCCAGCCGCCCTGTCCCCTTCTCGGATGAGCTCCCTGCCTGCCTCCAGGACTCACTTAAGCGGCCACCTCAAGCACAAATGTGGGAAAAAACTACCAAACTTATGTCTTGTTGCAAAAAGTCGAACAGTTCCCAAATGACTTCTATCTCAGATGATATTGGTGATGACATTGAAGTAATGCCAATACTTTCATTCTGAAAACGTCGGTGTTATCTGTAGAGATCAAGGTTGTCATTGTTGCCTCGATGTTTGGTTTACAAATGTGACATTCACGAACAAACAGCTTGTTTAATGGCTATCTAAATACATTTGAGAATCGATTCCCAAGTTCTAACAAATACTATTGTGTTACAACATTGTTATTATGATTTGACTTGAAATATTGGGCAAAAATGATGTATTGTAGCAACACATGTAAGGATTGTTGTAACCCCCCCCCCCCTAGAGGGGGGGGGGGTTACCCACATATGCGGTCCTCTCCAAGGTTTCTCATAGTCATTCACCGACGTCCCACTGGGGTGAGTTTTTCCTTGCCCGTATGTGGGCTCTGTACCGAGGATGTCGTTGTGGCTTGTACAGCCCTTTGAGACACTTGTGATTTAGGGCTATATAAATAATCATTGATTGATTGATTGATATTTAATGCAAGGGTCAGTCAGAGCTACAGGAGCCATTTTTAAGTTTTATTTCATAATATATTTTTATAAGAACTACAACCAATAAATGATAAGGTGGATCGTTGGGAAACTGGATATGGAATTCTTGGGAATTAAGAACAACAATGTATAAAAAACTGAACTGAACAGAAAACCGTGATAAGATCCGAACCATGGATTTTGTGAACCATTCCACCCTTAGTACACAGTACATTCTCTGCCTCTTCTGCATTGGAACTACAGAGAGGCTGACTGGAACACAGGAACACTACACTTAAGAAGTGGAGGACCAAATCATTAACATGGATTCTGCTCCAAATAATTACACTTCACTCTGCAAATACTGAAGGACACAGCTCATCAACATGTTTGTGCAAATCATACACCCCCTTGCTTGTCCCTACAATCAAAAGGTCTTCAGTAATAACATTTCATCCATCAAAGCATGCAAAGCAGAAGGAGTTGACGGTATCAATCCTGAATTCCTATAAAACCTTGGCCCAAATGCGTGTGACTCACTGGCTTCTCTCTTCACAGTCATCCACTCCATGGGGTTATTCCAAAGATCTTGAGAGAGAGTCGAAGGTCAACTAGATTTTGAAACCTGGGAAATATGATGATGACCCTGCAAGCTACAGGGCAATCTCTCTCCTCTGTACGTACTACAAGCAGTTTGAACGGCTTCTCTTCTTCAGGGTAAGTCCTTCAGTAGAACAAGCCTTACCGAAAGAGTAAGCTGGCTTTAGACCCCAAAGGAGCTGCAATGACAGAATCCTTGCCCTTACTACCTACATCCAAACAGGCTACCAATGTGGTCTCATGACAGGTGCTGCTCTGACTGACCTCTCTTCTGCATATGACACGGTGACAATTGTGGCCTCCTTCTGAAGGTCTACCTAATCCTCAGGTGTCAGACAACTGTAAACATTCTTGCTTCCATCCTCAGTAATAGAAGATTCAGCATTTTGCTTGGAGGTTCAACATGCTCAACCGGAACCCTAAATGATGAATGATGGTCTTCCCCAAGGATCTGTCCTAGCACCAATGCACTTCAACATCTATGTGAAATACATGCCAGGGACAACTTCTAGTACATTTGCGTAAGCAAATGATATTGCTTTCGCGTCCCATACCACAGACTTTCACAAACTCAACTCCGCGCTCATAGATGACCTAAAGAAGATTCGAAGACTATTTCTCCTGTACTTGCACTTTTGCCCCAACTCTACCAAGCCTCCTTTGATGGTAAGCCATTGAATAATATCTTAGTGCAACACTGGCACAATGCCTAACCTACTGAGAGCACTGAAAGAGGGTTTCTCAAAAAATTAAGACCAGGATTAACATTATCTGCAAATTAGCAGGCAACATCATGGGGCTTGGATGCCTAGCACTTGTTTACTCAGTTGCAGAGTACGGTGGATTAATGACCGGGCCTACCGGGCCCAGGCCCAGGGGGCCAGAGGCCCCAAGGGGCCAGGCCAACTTGGCCCCGCGGCCGCGACCCAAGCAAAACTACTTTTGCAAAAATAATAATCTTAAGCCCCAAGGGGCCAGGCCAACTTGGCCCCGCGGCCATGATCCATAGAGGGTAAGAGGCCCCAAGGGGCCAGGTCAACTTGGCCCCGCGGCCGCGACCCACAGAGGGCCAGAGGCCCCAAGGGGCCAGGCCAACATGGCCCCGCGGCCATGATCCATAGACGGTCAGAGGCCCCAAGGGGCCAGGCCAACTTGGCCCCGCGGCCACGATCCATAGAGGGTCAGAGGCCCCAGGGGGCCAGGTCAACTTGGCCCCGCGGCCACGATCCATAGACGGTCAGAGGCCCCAAGGGGCCAGGCCAACTTGGCCCCGCGGCCACGACCCACAGAAGGCCAGAGGCCCCAAAGGGCCAGGCCAACTTGGCCCCGCGGCCGCGAGCCACAGAAGGCCAGAGGCCCCAAGGGGCCAGGTCAACTTGGCCCCGCGGCCACGATCCATAGAGGGTAAGAGGCCCCAAGGGGCCAGGTCAACTTGGCCCCGCGGCCGCGACCCACAGAGGGCCTGAGGTCCTAAGGGGTCAGGCCAACTTGGCCCCGCGGCCATGATCCATAGAGGGCCAGAGGCCCCGAGGGGTCAGGCCAACTTGGCCCCGATCCATAGAGGGTCAGAGGCCCCAAGGGGCCAGGCCAACTTGGCCCCGCGGCCACGACCCACAGAGGCCCCAAGGGGCCAGGCAAAATTGGCCCCGCGGCCATGATCCACAGAGGGCCAGAGGCTCTCAATCATTATTATCAAAGCTAATTCTCAAATTGGATGGATCACACAACCTCACTCACATATTCTTTATCAATTATTAAAGGTTGTTTCTGAATTTTGATCACAGAACTTAATGCAAATATTCTTGATTGATTGACAAAGCTCATTCTCAAATTTTGATTACACAACCTTACTCTGACAAATTATCATTATCAAAAAGCTCTATCTCGAATTTGGATCACAGAATCTCACTCAAGTATTCTTAGCTGTGCCCCTCCCCCATCAAGTCTTTCATAAACCGGTCTGTTCTTTTAGAATCTCCTCATTTGGTATTTTGAACTCAGAGATAATTTGAAATCATTCAACAAGAAGTTTAACGCGCGCACACACACACACACACACACTTGAGTTGAGCATTACTTGGAAATTCTTATATTTTCCATTTTGCTGTTATTATCAGCATCTTCCCATTTTGTCCTTTTCTTTCGAGAAAGTTTACAGTCTGACATTTGTCACTGCTGTCAGTTAATAACTTTTTGGTCTTTGACCCATTTTGTCATTTTCTCGATTCGATCGTCACTGACCACTCTCTCCTGTCTGGCAGACATCGTTGCTGCCATCATAGCTAGCAAGCTGCCTGCAGCGGGTCATCCCTATGTTCCCCGTCCCTATGTTACCCGGGTCCTATGTTCCCCTCTACCGGGGAACTAAGGACCCTTTTTAAAAAAAAGGGTTCTATGTTCCCCGCTGCGGGGAACGTACAACACTTTTTCCAGAAAAGGGTTCTATGTTCCCCGCTGCTTCCAATGCGCGACTAAGTAAGACGCACGCAGACACGCATGACAGAGACGCGTTTAAGTTGTCGAAGGAAGGAAGTTCGCGTTTGAGTTGCTCTATCTGCTGCCGCACGCCCTGTGACAGGTTAGGTTTAGGGATGGTTTTGGTCAGGGCACAATTTCGCCAAAAAAGTGCTCCACAACGCCCTGTGACAGGTTAGGTTTAGGGATAGTTTTGGTCAGGGCACAATTTCGCCAAAAAAAAGTGCTCCACAACGCCCTGTGACAGGTTAGGTTTAGGGATGGTTTTGGTCAGGGCACAATTTCGCAATTTCGCCAGATACAATGCAGGGAACATAGGACCCTTTTTTAGAAAAAGGGTCCTAAGTTCCCCGGTCGCATACAAAGACCCAGGAACAACCGGGGAACATAGGACCCGGGGAACATAGGACCCGGGGAACATAGGCACGCTCCCGCCTGCAGATAGCAACATTTTGGTGTCCTTTGGGAAAATATTTAGAAAGAAGACAAAAGTACACACAGTTGTACAACTATTATCTTTATGATCTTTTTTTTGTTAGTTTCTCTGTTACTGTGTGTGGCCAATTAAGCGACTTTTGGCCATACCTGGCTGGTGACATTTAGCGACTTTCTGGTTGATGTTAAGATTAATAATAGCAACAGTTCTCTTCATCTTAATGCAATTTATTGTGTCTGTCTCTCCACATTTTGCCATTAGGTACTTTGAGCTCTTGTTGGTCAGTCACTCTAAGGTACATTGTTGCTGCCATCATAGCTAGCAAGCTGCCTGCAGATAGCGACATTTTGGTGTCCTTTGAGAAATATTAAGAAAGAAGACAAAAGTACAAGACATTGTACGATTACTATCTTTTTAAAATTATTTGTTTCACTGTGTGATTGACCGACTTTGCCGCTAGATTTCGCATCTTTTGGCCATACCTGGCTAGCGACTAAAAACATCATTTAGCGACTTTTTGGTTGTGAAGATAAGTGGTAAAAGCAGATCTTCCTGTTGGTCTTCCCACATTTTGCCATTTGGTACTTTGCACTCTTCTTGGTCACTCCAAGGCATTTGTCCCTGCCTTCAGCTAGTCACTTGGCTCTTTTGGAATATATTTCACTGTAATTGGCTCTCTCTCTCTCTTTCTCCTCAGTACAAATCAGCCTGTTCCCTTGCCATTCATCACTGACCACTCTGCTCTCCTGTCTGTCAGACATTATTGCTGCTTGCAGATAGCTTGGGGTCCTTAGAGAAAATATCAGAAGAGAAAAGTACACAATTATCTTAATTATCTTTTTTATTCAGTCAGTCCTTCAGTGAGTCCCAGTGTGTTGGCGATTAAGCAACGTTGGCATTCAATTAGCGACTTTTGGCCATACATGGCTGGCGACTCAAAAAACTAGAAAAAAAAGTACAAAAAGTTGTACAATTAATATCTTTATTATCCTTAATTCCCCTGAATCCTAGAGTGTGTTGCAATTAAGCAACTTTGCTGCTAGGTTTAGCGACTCTTGTTTTGGGCATACCTGGCTAGCGACTACAAACATTATTCAGCAACTTTTTGGCTGTTAAGATTAACGTTAATAAATTAAATCCTAATACAATTTATTGTGTTGGTCTCGCCATCTTGCTATTAGGTACTTTGAATTCTTGTTGGTCTCTGCTAAGGTATCTGGCTGTTGTCTTTGCCTTCAGTTAGTCACTTGGCTCTGGAATATATTTAACTGTACTTGGCTCTCTCTTTCTCCTCAGTACAAATCAGTCTGTTCCCTTGCCATTTAGACATTTTCTTGATTGGATCATCACTGACCACTCTGCTCTCCTGCTGTCTATCAGACATTGTTGCTCCCATCATAGCTAGCAAGCTGCCTTGGTGTCCTTTGTGAAAATATTTAGATAGAAGACTAAAGTGCACAAAGGTGTACAATTATTATCTTTTCAAAATATTTGTTTCACTGTCAGTGTGATTGACCGACTTTGCCGCTAGATTTCGCGTCTTTTGGCCATACCTGGCTAGCGACTGAAAACATCATTTAGCAACTTTTTGGTTGTGAAGATAAGAGGTAAAAGCAGATCTGCCTGTTGGTCTTTCCACATTTTGCCATTTGGTACTTTGCACTCTTGTTGGTCACTCCAAGGCATTTGTCCCTGCCTTCAGCTAGTCACTTGGCTCTTTTGGAATATATTTCACTGTAATTGGCTCTCTCTCTCTTTCTCCTCAGTACAAATCAGTCTGTTCCCTTGCCATTTAGACATTTTCTTGATTCGATCATCACTGACCACTCTGCTCTCCTGCTGTCTATCAGACGAATCAGTTGATTCTCTGCTCTCAATTGTCTATGCTAGTAAGCTGTTATTCTCTGCTTTGGAGTGTTGATGCTGGGTTGCTAGTTTTCTAAATCACCTCACACACTTGAAGGAAGCAGCACCGATCATAAACACACAAACAAACTCACACACACACACACACACACACACACACACACACACACACACATAGTTGGTTTATCTGTTGTGATAGGCAAAGAGCCAATGTGCAAAGAAAGAAGGGAAATATGGATCATAAACGTTTAAGTGGAGGAGCTAGAAAAAAAATTCAGCAAGAAAAGAAAAAAAAGGAATCAGTTTTACTTGAGAGTGTTCCAAATATCTCCAGCTTCTTCAGTACAAAGACATCTGCTGAAAGCAATTCTATAAATGCTACTGCAAATTCAGCTAAGGTTAGCAATGCACCTGAGCTAGCATGTAGCTCCCAAGATCCTGAGACCACTACAAGTGTAGACACTGAACCAAATGCTTCTGATGCTTATGATTCAACCAATTCAGCAGTAGCCAGTTGCTCGGATGAATGTGAGGTCACTGCACCTCTGGACAGCATAGAAAATGAGCTGAATCTTTCTTCAACACCATCTACAGTGACAACTCTACCTAGTGATCCCGCTAAATGGGCTGAGACCCTCACTGAGTCAATGAAGGAAGTTCTTATTCAAAGAGGTGCAAAATCATTTCACAACCGTCACAGCCATTATCCAGCTTCTGTGAGGAACAGTGGGCTAGGAGGCAAAACCCGATGCCTAAACAATGAACATTTTACTTCACACTTGCCCAATGGACAACGAGTACAAAGAGAGTGGCTGATGTACTCTCCCTCTACTGGTAATGTTTACTGCTTTGCATGCAAACTGTTTTCCCCAAAAACGCATTCTTTTGTGACAGGCTATTGTGATTGGAAACACTCAGAAAGATTTGGTGAACATGAGCGAAGTGCTGAGCACATAACCTGCATGCAAGCAGTCTTGAACCGCGCCAAAGGTGCCACAGTTGATGCAGACCTGTTCAAACAGTTTCAGGCAGAGAGCAGCTATTGGAGGCAGGTGTTACAAAGAGTTGTTGCAGTCATTAAATTCCTTGCAGAAAGGGGCCTTGCATTTAGGGGTAAAAATGAATCGTTAGGGTCTCCTCTCAATGGGAACTACCTTGGTATTCTGGAGGTCCTGGCTGAATTTGATCCCTTTCTAAAGGATCACATCAGAAAGTTTGGGCAGATGGGTCGAGGTAATACCTCATATCTGTCCTCCACCATTTGTGAGGAATTCATTGAATTGATGGGTGCAAAAACCAAACAGGCTATAGCAGATGAACTGCAAGCAAGCAAATACTACTCTATCATTGTGGATTCAACCCCAGATTTATCTCATGTGGACCAATTGACATTCATATTCCGTTTTGTTAGCAAAGAGGGCAGTGTTGTTGAACGCTTTGTGGGTTTTGAGCCCATTACTAGCCATACAGGTGAAAGTTTGGCTAACTGTGTCATGTCTGTGTTGGAAAATCTAGGGTTAGAGCTGTCAAATTGCAGGGGGCAGGCTTATGATAATGCCAGCAACATGTCAGGGAGGTATAATGGGTTGCAGGCTCACTTAAAGAAAAGCAACCCATTAATACACTATATTCCATGTGCAGCTCACTCTTTGAATTTGGTGGGAGTCAACAGCATTGACAGATGTGGAAATGAAGTCTCTAAGTATTTTGACTTGATTCAGTCTATTTACAACTTCACAACTGCATCCACACACCGATGGGACAGGGTATTTGGCAATTCCAACATAGATCTCACACTTAAAGCTTTATCCAACACGCGTTGGAGTTGCCGTGCAGAATCTACCAAAGCACTGTGGCAGAACTACAGTAAAATAAAAGCAGCACTACAGGTTATTTCCACTGATGACACAGAGAAACGAGACACACGAACTGAAGCTGACAGTCTAGTGCGGAAGCTGGATTCACTTGAGATGGCCTTCATGGCAGGCTTTTGGGACACTGTTCTGTCCAGATTTCAGGCCACAAGTCTGCAACTTCAAAAAGCAGACATGGACCTTGGTACAGCAGTTAGATTGCTGGAATCTCTGCGCACCTTTGTTCTCTCCCAAAGAGATCTATTTGATCATTTTGAGCAGAAAGCCTTAAACATGTTGGGTGGCACCCCATCTTACAGGGCTGAACGGACGAGGAAACGTAAAAAGTTTGCTGATGAATCAGCATCCCCAGATGTTGTGCTTGAGGGAAGGCAACTGTTTCAAATAGAGACATTTATTGCCTCTATTGATCAACTGAGTTCAAGCCTTAATCACCGTCTGGAGGCCTACAAACATCTGAACAATTTGTTCAGTGTCCTTTTCTCTTTGGATACAGAGTCCAATGCTTCAGTCCTTCACAAGGCCAAGATTCTCACTGAATCATACCCATCTGACCTCAATGAAAGTCTTGGACAGGAGCTTATACAGTTCAAATCTTTTATACAGCTCAACAACACTGATGAGGAGAGGACCCCTTCAGGACTGCTCAAAACAATAATACATTTTGGACTACAGCCTACGTTTCCTAATACATACATTGCGCTACAGATTTTTCTCACTCTACCGGTCAGTAACTGTGAGGGAGAACGCTCATTCTCTCTTTTGTCAAGAGTAAAAAATGAGCTGCGCACAAGAATGACTCAGAAAAGATTAAATGCGTTATCTCTAATGGCAATTGAGAGTGAGCTGACAAGAGAGTTGGACTTCAATGATGTGGTGGATGATTTTGCAAAATTGAAAGCACGAAAGAAACCCCTTGCTTAAAGGTGCACTGTGTAAGATTTTTAGGTTATTTCCAGAATTCACCCATTCACTAATGTTAGGCTACCTGTTTTCATGAATACTTACCACCACCATAAAATTCTAAGTATCCATTATGACTTGGAGAATTGCACTTTTGCCATTTCTGGGAAGTGTCACCTGGATTGTGAAGATAGGATTGACTTTAGGCAGAAGCTTGGTGCTTTCTCTGGCAAACTGAACCTCAAGCTTCATTCTCTGCAGCTTTGCATTCTTGTGCAGACTTTCATCCACAAGGAACTTTTCAACTTCCCCACTATCGTGAAGGGGCCATCAAAAGATTTCAGTGTGTCCAGCATGTCTAGTCTCTTACTCTCCTTTCTTTGAGCCATCTCTTGTTTCTCATCTGCCCTACTCTCGAATTTTGCCTTCATGAATTTACTCCAGTTGAGTTCAACCTCCCTTTTTGCTTGTGCTGCTGCCTTGAAACCTCTGAAGCTCCTGGCTCTTCTGTAAAATTATTGACCTATTGACTGCGTTCAGTGTGCCCAACTTCTTCAGTTTGTAGTCCACCTTGCCACATTGTCTCTCCATCCCAATGTTGTGCACAGGGGTGCCATCAATGTTACTAGCCTGTTCACTGACAGGGTCCATTGGGAAGGTCTCCTCATCCATCCTCTGCCTGGCCAGGACAGTCTTCAGATGGGGCAGCATGAGATCTGTCAGCTGCTTCACTTCATCCAAGTATTCGGCAGCCACGTCTGACACTGAGTTCAGGACATGTCCAGTGCCTGTCCAGCCACTATAGCATTCTTGGAAATGGGCTATCTTGACCTGCATGCAGCCCTTGTACCATGAACTGGCCTACACCTTTCTTTGTGGTGCTCTCCGATGCATGTTATCATTTTACCTTTCTCCTTCTCCTCAAGCTTAACCACAAATAGATACAGACTTTGAGCCTCAATTTGCTGCACAGCTGCCGTTATGCCAATGTGTTTTCCTAAGATATTATTTTATTTTTAATGATAGAAGGGAGGAAAAGGGGGCAAAAATCATGTCCGATTTAGTTTTTTGGGTGGGTTGGGGGGTTTATTTCATGATAGCTACCAACTTCCAATACATAATATCTCTCAAATGACCCAATGCACCATCACTGAAGTGGGCGTAATCATTTTCAAAAATGTTTATTTTTAGGCCATTTATCCCCTCCCCCTGTGTCTGTGTGAAACCTGTGCTTGTCAGTGTCTGTGTGGTATACCTAATAGTGTGTGTGCAGTATGTGCACTCTTCTGTACAGTACAGTGTGCATGTCTGTTCACAGTATACAGTATTTCTTGCATAGTGCGTGCGTGTGTGTGCGCCCACACGCGCGGGGGGTTGAGGGGCCAAGACCATGTCAGGCCCAGGGGGCCAAAATTTCTTAATCCGCCCCTGAGAGTACCGATCTCCAGTTTAGGCCACATCATGCAGGTCAATACCATCCGCAAATCTGCAATGAAAATACACTACCTCGTTGGCTGCCTAGTCTGTCTCACAAAGCTGGAAAGCGTCAGGAGATCATCCGTAAGACTGCTCTTCGAGTTCAAGCTTGATCATCCTTAAAGGCCTACTGAAACCCATACTACCGACCACGCAGTCTGATAGTTTATACATCAAGGATGAAATCTTAACATTGCAACACATGCCAATACGGCCGGGTTAGATTAGTAAAGTGCAATTTTAAATTTCCCGCGAAATATCCGTCTGAAAACGTCTCGGTATGATGACGTTTGCGCGTGACGTCACGGATTGTGCGGACATATTGGGACACCATTGTGGCCAGCTATTAAGTCGTCTGTTTTCATCGCAAAATTCCACAGTATTCTGGACATCTGTGTTGGTGAATCTTTTGCAATTTGTTTAATGAACAATAAAGACAGCAAAGAAGAAAGCTGTAGGTAGGATCAGTGTATTAGCGGCTGGCTACAGCAACACAACCAGGAGGACTTTGACTTGGATAGCAGACGCGCTACCGTGAGTACGCAGCTTTGGCTTCCAAACATTTGATCGCTTGCCCGTACGTGCGTGCCGCTATGTGCATGTCATGTACGTAACTTTGGGGAAATATATGTGCTGTATGAACTTTACGGAGGTGAACGGTACTTTGGGCTGTGGGATTGAGTGTGTTGTGCAGGTGTTTGATTTGTATTGGTGGGTTATTAGAGTGTCCGCCCTGAGATCGGTAGGTTGGAGTTCAAATCCCAGCCGAGTCATACCAAAGACTATAAAAATGGGACCCATAACCTCCCTGCTTGGCACTCAGCAACAAAGGGTTGGAGTTGGGGGTTAAATCACCAACATGATTCCCGGGCACGGCGCCGCTGCTGCCCACTGCTCCCCAAGTGGATGGGACAAATGCAGAGGACAAATTTCACCACATCTAGTGTGTGTGTGACAATCATTGGTACTTTAATCTTAATCTTATATGGACGAGAGGGGGGAGGTGTTTGTTATGCTGATTAATTTGTGGCATATTAAATATAAGCCTGGTTGTGTTGTGGCTAATAAGAGTATATATATGTCTTGTGTTTATTTACTGTTTTAGTCATTCCCAGCTGAATATCAGGTCCCACCCGCCTCTCACAGCATCTCCCCTATCTAAATCGCTTCCACAGCCCTCTAATCCTTCACTCTCACTTTCCTCATCCACAAATCTTTCATCCTCGCTCAAATTAATGGGGTAATCGTTGCTTTATCCGTCCGAATCGCTCTTGCTGCTGCTGGCCATGATTGTAAACAATATGCAGATGTGAGGCGCTCCACAACCTGTGAAGTCACGCTACTTCCGGTACAGGCAAGGCTTTTTTTATCAGCGACCAAAAGTTGTGAACTTTATCGTCGATGTTCTCTACTAAATCCTTTCAGCAAAAATATGGCAATATCGCGAAATGATCAAGTATGACACATAGAATGGACCTGCTATCCCCGTTTAAATAAGAACATTTCATTTCAGTAGGCCTTTAAGTATTAAACAATCTTCCCAACATGCGACCAAATTCTCGCAAACCTTTCTGAAAGTCAGCAAAGTCCCTTCAAGATAACAATTGTATTTCAAACAGAAAGTGGATGAGATTATGGAAAGCTACTAAATGTCCTAACCAAGACCTCATCCAGGACCGTACACCGAAACCAGCTTGCTTTGACCTACCAGGAATCAGTGGATTTACCTTAATACAGGTTTTTCCATTGTATTCCTAGCCGAGGATGTCGTTGTGGCTTGTGCAGCCCTTTGAGGCACTTGTGATTAAGGGCTATATAAATAAACTTTGATTCATTGATTGATTGACAGTAGGATTCGCACAACCCCTGCCAGGACAACCCATCATCTCCTTTGGTAAAAAATGAAACAGTCCAGCATGGGTCTGTGGTTGTCCTGAACTAGACTGGGGTGCATGTTTTGCAAGAGTACCCTGTCAAATGTTGTCTAGCTGGCCTTGAGGAAATTAATGAGACAACAGGCACCTTGGACTGATAAGAAAATGACTTAATAAATGTCCTGTTAAGTTGCCAGGAGAACATTCACGCAAAGTAAGCAAATTAATTCAATTAGTAAGGTTTTCTTTTTAAGTACTCACTGTTAAGCAGTACAATTTCATGAAGCCGACAGGTAATTCAGTGACCCCCCCCCCCCCCCACATACAAATGAAAAACAACCTTGCCTCTACGCATGCGATATTAGATGGACCGACGCTCATTTACAACCTGCACATACTGTACATACACACACACACACACACCACCACACACGCCCACGGTGATTACTGTGAGTCACATTTCCTGGAAGACCATACACTGAGGCAGCTTCGCCAGGAGCGCAGTTGCCATGGTGACAAAAGGAACACATACAAGAAATGCAAGAAGACTTTCTGATTGCAGGTCGATTTACCCTGCTACTGAAGGAAAAAAACGGGGTTGAGCATCACTCACGTAGCACGGGTTATAAAAACCTATTGTCATTCACCTTCGTTCAACTTTCACAGGGTGAATGGGGGAACTGTTGTACATTTACCCAGAAGACAGCTGGTCACCAATGTTGGTTGAGGGGTTCCGAGAATGCAATCTCTGATCATTCTAGATTGCTCATGGATTGATTGATTGATTGAAACTTGTATTAGTAGATTGCACAGTACAGTACATATTCCGTACAATTGACCACTAAATGGTAACACCGGAATAATTTTTTCAACTTGTTTAAGTCGGGGTCCACGTTAATCAATTCATGGTTTTTGATTGATTGATTGAGACTTTTATTAGTAGGTTGCACAGTGAAGTACATATTCCGTACAATTGACCACTAAATGGTAACACCCGAATAAGTTTTTCAACTTGTTTAAGTCGGGGTCCACTTAAATTGATTCATGATACAGATATATACTATCATATATACTATCATCATAATACAGTCATCACACAAGATAATCACATTGAATTATTTACATTATTTACAATCAGGGGTGTGGAGGGGGGGGGGTATGGACATCAAGTAGTGGACATAGAGAGAGAGAGAGAGAGAGAGAGAGAGAGAGAGAGAGAGAGAGAGAGAGAGAGATCAGAAGGCATAAGAAAAAGTATCTGCATTTGGTTGTTTACATTTGATTATTAGCAATCCGGGGAGGGTGTTAGTTTAGAGTGCCTGGAGGTGAACTTCTATTGCGGTTTTGAAGGAGGATAGAGATGCCCTTTGTTTTATACCTGTTGGGAGGGCATTCCACATTGATGTGGCATAGAAAGAGAATGAGTTAAGACCTTTGTTAGTTCGGAATCTGGGTTTAACGTGGTTAGTGGAGCTCCCCCTGGTGTTGTGGTTATGGCGGTCATTTACGTTAAGGAAGTAGTTTGACATGTACTTCGGTATCAGGGAGGTGTAGCGGATTTTATACACATGATTACATGATTGTTCTGCCACTACTGAGTTTCTCATTATGTTTGTTGAAGTTTGG
The DNA here is from genome assembly GCF_033978785.1 of Entelurus aequoreus. NCBI lineage: Eukaryota > Metazoa > Chordata > Actinopteri > Syngnathiformes > Syngnathidae > Entelurus > Entelurus aequoreus. The sequence goes on along the minus strand of NC_084743.1, from coordinate 25,311,803 downwards.
GGAAATGTTTATAAAACAAGCATAGACCCAATAATTAAACTTCAAAAAATGTTAATTGGAAAAATACACAAAGTGTGCTACTATGAACCTACCAATCCATTATTCATAAGTTCTAATGTGTTAAAATGTTCAGATATTGTGTTTTTAAAAACAATGGAAATTGTGTTTTGAGTAAAGAACAACAGCCTTCCAGCTTGTATTCTTAGGTTATTTCAATTAAGAGGAGAAAACTATAACTTACGGGGGTATTGATTTTTGAAATGTGTAAAGTAAGAAAGAATATAAAATAAAAATGTATTTCAGTTTTAGGAGTTAAATGGTGGAAGAAGCTCAGTGATGAGTTCAAGACATGCAGTTATTTGTTAAGGTTTAAGAAAGCCTTGAAAGGTGGACTAATGGAAAATTATAAAATATAGCAACGTTTACTTTCATCCCATGGATTTTTTGAACGTTGATGTTACAGGCAATGTAATTTTTTTGTGAATGTATAGGATAGGCAAATATAAGCCTTGGCTTCAGCCTATTCCTTTTTCGGTCATTCTTTTTCTTTTTGTGTACGTGTAAAATTGTTAATACGTATATTGGTATCGGGACAACACTAATTCAAACAGTGTTACTGTTCAAACTGCATGTAATCTTACAACAGCCCAAAAATATTAAATATACTTGTTAAATAAAACCTCTACCTTGTTTTTAGTGAACACTTAGCCAGGGGTGTCTAAACTTTTTCCACTGAGGGCCGCACACTGAAATGTCAAAGCAAGCCGGGGCCATTTTGATATTTTTTATTTTAAAAAACAATACAATATATGTGTAAAAAAAATTACATTTAGGCCTCCACTCAGGATTGATCCTGGGGACCCCAAAGGGTTTAGGTAAAAAAAATATTTAAAAAATGTGTCATTATTTAGTATTATTATTATTATTCAAGGTCTAAATCTCCGGATCAACATTAGGTCTATCTGTCAATATAAAGTGTTTTTTCAAGATTTAAGTTGTATGCTCTTTTTGTCAAAGAAAACCCAGTTTTTTTTATAGAAAAAACACAAAATATGCAATATTTCCCCACAATAACATTTTAAAGTGGAATATTTGAGATTATATAATAATTGGAGTTCATAGCATAACTCATAACAACATTCATTCGTTATTATTTTTGAGCTACTTAAATAGACACTTAAAAAAAAAAAGCCCCTTTAAAATTATTGTCGATCCAAAAGGGTCCTGCTCAGTAAAGTATTAAAAAATAAATCATACTTTTTTTTTTTACTTTTAACACAATAGTCTCAAGATCAACTTCAGATCTATCCATCAATTATAACTTTTGTTGTTGTTTATGTTTTTTGTTTGTTCATTTTAGGTCCTTCTTTAAACAAAACAGCTTAGTTTTTTATATGGCAGACACAAAATATTTTCCCAAAAAAATATTCCAAAGTGGAATATTTAATGTGATGTAATTGGAGCTTTGAATAGGTCAATAATTCATAATGACATTGATTTTTATTCATTACTATTTTTTTTAAGAAAGAAACAGCCTGCATGGCAGCTTTGTGTTGTTAAGAGTAAAATTGCAACATTTTCTTGTTACATTTCACCTGTTTGTGCTCTTTTATACCACTTTTTATGTTTTTTATTTTTTTAATCGTATTTTTAGAATGTGCCGCAGGGCCGTTTAAAAATTACCTGCGGGCCGCAAATGGCCCCCGGGCCGCACTTTGGACACCCCTGACTTAGGCCCACTACGCTACTACATTTTATTGCTGGTCATTATTGTGTTTTCTCAGGTGGTACTTGGTAAAAAAAACTGGGCTAGACTTACCTCAGTAATGTGGCGCGTTCAGTCTATTGGATTATTATTGTATGCTGCAACCTTATTTGGCCCTTTAATGAGTTATTTTGCAGAAGTATTGAATAAAAAAACAGACTGAGTCACCAACGTGCATTTAACTGACTAAAACCAAGACCCTGCATGAAAGCCGAGACATATTTGGGGCATACAAAAACCACTGTATATTAATAGATACAGTACATAGTGATGAAGGAAGCCATACCTTGTTGATGATATGTTGCTGCTGTTGGAACTGTTGTTTGTGCTTTTCCAGGAACTGCTGGTGCTGCTGTTGGACCACCAGCTGCTGCAGTGCCTGAGCTGGACCGCACTGTTGTTGGGGCAGAGGTGCCGACTGGGTTCTACCCAGGGGGTGGTGGCCCCGCACAAGCTTGGAGATTGACGATGGCGGGAGTGGGAGGCCGCTTAAACCAACTGTAGTAAACAAATAGTAGGAAACAGGCAAAATGGTTTTATTTGTGATATCTTACCAACATGTTATTGGTTGAAGACCGAAATATAGGGATTATATTATATTATGTTATGTTGTAATTAGGGCTGTCAAAAATAATGAGTCTTAAAATAATCGCATTAGTCAAGTATAAATGCAGATTAATCACACAATGTATTTATTTTGTTACCTGAAATACGGGATGAGTTGTTATAGGGTCAGTGATCAGGACAATGCATACGTCGAAAGATGAGTGAGCAGACTTGTTGGCAAATTTCACTTCAAAATAAACCCTGACTGGACTTTAGATAAAAAGTTTAGAAAAAATAAATAGCGTGCATGAAACTTAATGTCCCTGGATGACATGAAATTGCATTCGTGTTCATATATTGTGGTCTTTTTTTAAGTGAAATCAAATCATGCAAGTAATAACCTGTGAATAGTCAGGATTATTCCAAATTCAAAAGGTGGATTAATTCGATTAAAAAATATATAATTTAACAACACTAGTTATTAGGGGTTCACAAAAATGAATTTACATCCGAATTGTGATTCTTATTGTCCCGATTCACTTTTAAAAAATTTTGGGGAGGAAAAAAAATCATTTGTAATTTTTTTTAAACAATATGATACAAAACATCGTATACAAAACAAATACGAACATTGTAAACACAATTGTCTATAATTTTTTTAAAAAGTAAATATTTTCACTAGTTGCCAGACAATAATCCAAGATGATTAACATAACTATTGTAAAAAGAAAGAAAAGAGAAGAAAAACTAAGAAATAAACATGTGTGAGGGTTTTTTTTAACACTTTAAGGAAAATGAAACAAAAAACTAATGGAAGAAACACACTATACATTACTTTTTGAATGTGTTTGTGTTTGAAATAGTTTTTACAATGTGGGAATTTTTTTGTTTATATTTGTCATCATTAGTAAGTCTTTTATTTTCAGTTTAAAATAAATATAATAAAAAAACATGTTTACGAATCAATTTTTAAAAATAGGATTTTAGGCCATCTAATGTAACCAGGGGCAGCTTCTCTAAGCTGTAACCAGGGGCAGCTTCTCTAAGCTGTAACCTGTTTTTAAACAGCTTTCATTATAATAGTTATACCTGCGAGAATCGGTTTGAATCGAGAATCTTGTTGAATAAAGAATCGATTCTGAATCGAATAGTCACCCAAGGGAACAGAATCAGATCAAATTGTTAGGCCCCCAAAGATTCACACCCCTACTAGTTATAATATGTTGTGTTGTGGTATGTTGTTTCTTAAAATGTGTAAATTATTACAATTTTATCCTAAAATGTATATGTGGTGGGGGGCGTGGCCTGCGGACCTGCAGCGAAACGGGGTGTGCCAGGACCGGCTTCAGGACTGGAGCGAGAGCGAGAGACAACTACAGAAAGACTTGCTGGAAAGCACAATGAAAAGACATTATTGAAAAATAAAACAGTGTCCTGAATCCTGAAAAGGAGCTGTCATGTCGGTGATTGGTGGTCCGAGGAACCCGGAGGAAAGAAACCTCCACAGTATAATATATAGGTTTGTAGCAAATTCTGTCTTTGCCATCAACATGACACTACAATGCTGTTTTCGCCGTATTAACATTAATTGTCTGGCTAGACCAGTGATTCTCAAGCTGTAGTACGCGGGCTCCATCTAGTGAAAGCCAAATAATCACTTAAGTGATTAGTGTTTTATTTTCCTATATTCAAACACAGTGTTACTGTTCAAAATGTGTGGAATGTTACAGCAGCCACAAATATTAAATATACTTGTTAAATAAAACCTCTGCCGTGTTTTTAATGAATACTTAGGCCGACTACGCTACTGTATTTTATTAGTGGTCAATAAATGTATAAAATATAGGAGTGCACAAATAAAACGATTCATAATTTTCCATAATTGATTAAAATAAATTACAAACAAATATATATATTACACAAAATAGCATTTGGCACGTGTTTAATTGTATTTCTTCACTTTATATGTCAAAAATCCAATAAACAAAAAAAACAAAAAAAAATATTTTCTACAAACCTTAAAAAAAAACCACATTTACTATTTTTTTTTTTTAAATTTGAATCAAAGTTTAAAAATCTGTTTTTTAGGCCATCTTTCAAGCAGAATGAGCTTTTCTAAGCTGTAACCTGTTTTAAAAGAGTTTCATTATAATTATTATACCAAAAAGAATCGTGTTGAATCGAGAATTGACTCCGAATCAAATAGTCACCCTCGGATTAGGATAGGATAGGATAGGATAGGTCTTTATTGTCATTGCACAAGTACAACAAAACTTTGTTTTCAGCACAAACCCGTTCAAGATTAGACAAACAGTGTACAGGGTTACAGAACAGGAACGCTGATGGGTCGCCACAAGGCGCCCCGTAAAAGATGCGAAAAAGGTAAACGCTGGGGAAGGATGAGTAAAAAAATACAATCTAGATTGGGCTCCTAAAGGGGCCCAGTCTGGAGTGGGAAAAAACCTCCACAGCAAAGCACATATACATATTACAACATACATCTCGAGATATCTAGCAACCGAGGGGAGGGAGTGAGGGGCCATGATAGCAGGCCGCAGCTTTCAGGCGCTGCCCATCCTTCCATCACCCCTATGGGATTTGCGTCGAGGGAGTTGGAGTATGTGTGTGTGGCGTAAAAATTTTTGTGGATGCATGTGTGTGTGTAAGCCTGCAGTGTGTCTCTGTTCTGCGGCCTGGATGTCGTGCAACCGATAAGTCCAAAGTCAATTGATTGAATCGTTAGATGCCCAAAGATCCACACCCTTAATAATTTAGGATAATTTTATCTCAGTGAATGTTGGTCACTTATTGAAGAAAAAACGGATCTAAAGCTTTTGATTTACATAATGACTGTTCAGGGTTAAGGGCCAATTGTGTCCTCGCAATAAGTACCCGAGTAAATACTGACCCATTGGACTGTGGCTCTGCTCCAAGAGCACCATGTGTTGGAGAAGGGGGGCATGACCAGCTGTGCCTCCCCCGGCCCCGTCTCTGTCCAGACCTGGAGATGCCAAGTAGGGGGGCAAGTGGGCAGCGGGCAGGAAAGGGGAGGTTAAAGGAATGCCCTGCTGCAACGCAGACAGCGCCAGGCGACTTTCAGCATCTTGATGTCCTGATAACGTCTAAAAACACACAAGGGAGAGAAAGGCAAAATAAAGGCAGACACTGGAGAGGCACAAAGGAAGTCAAATCAGACATACTTGAGACTGAGATATGAGGAAATAAAGTCAGTGGCATGCTCAGATAAAAACAACTTTTAAACGGGTCATATTCGTCCATATCAACTTTTCTTACCTGTTGCTATCTGTTTTGGTGTATTTGGGATCCCCATAAGTCCCAAACACTTGAAATCAAACCTTGGAGGCATGTTTACAAAACAATATTGCCTTCTTCCAAAATCCAAATGAGCCGTATGGAAATTGAGACTTTAGCGACACATTTTGCATCAGCGCATATCTCTATACCAGGGGTCACCAACGCGGTGCCCGCGGGCACCAGGTAGCCCGTAAGGACCAGACGAGTTGTTCTAAAAATAGCTCAAATAGCAGCACTTACCAGTGAGCTGCCTTTATTTTTTAAATTGTATTTATTTACTAGCAAGCTGGTCTCGCTTTGCCCGACATTTTTAATTCTAAGAAAGACAAAACTCAAATAGAATTTGAAAATCCAAGAAAATATTTTAAAGACTTGTTTAAATAAATTCATAAATTGTTTTACTTTGCTGCTTATAACTTTCAGAAAGACAATTTTAGAGAAAAAATACAACCTTAAAAATGATTTTAGGATTTTTAAAAACATATACCTTTGTACCTTTTAAATTCCTTCCTCTTCTTTCCTGACAATATAAATCAATGTCCAAGTAAATTATTGTTTTTTATTGTAAAGAGTAATAAATACATTTTAATTTAATTCTTCATTTTAGCTTCTGTTTTTTCGACGAAGAATATTTGTGAAATATTTCTTCAAACTTATTATGATTAAAATTTAAAAAAAAAATATTCTGGCAAATCTAGAAAATCTGTAGAATCAAATGTAAATCTTATTTCAAAGTCTTTTGAATTTATTTTAAAATTTTTGTTCTGGAAAATCTAGAAGAAATAATGATTTGTCTTTGTTAGAAATATAGCTTGGTCCAATTTGTTATGTATTCTAACAAAGTGTAGATTGGATTTTAACCTATTTAAAACATGTCATCAAAATTCTAAAATGAATCTTAATCAGGAAAAATTACTAATGATGTTCCATAAATTTTTTTTTTTTTTTTTTCAAAAAGATTCGAATTAGCTAGTTTTTCTCTTCTTTTTTTCGGTTGAATTTTGAATTTTAAAGAGTCGAAATTGAAAATAAACTATGTTTCAAAATGTAATTGTCACTTTTTTCGTGTTTTCTCCTCTTTTAAACCGTTCAATTAAGTGTAAATATCATTAATTATTAATAATAACATAGTGTTAAAGGTAAATTGAGCAAATTGGCTATTTCTGGCAATTTATTTAAGTGTGTATCAAACTGGTAGCCCTTCGCATTAATCAGTACCCAAGAAGTAGCTCTTGGTTTCAAAAACGTTGGTGACCCCTGCTATATACAGTCATGGTCAAAAGTTTACATACACTTGTAAAGAACATAATGTCATGGCTGTCTTGAGTTTCCAATAATTTCTACAACTGTTATTTTTTTTGTGATAGAGTGATTGGAGCACATACTTGTTGGTCACAAAAAACATTCATGAAGTTTGGTTCTTTTATGAATTTATTATGGGTCTACTGAAAATGTGAGCAAATCTGCTAGGTCAAAAGTATACATACAGCAATGTTAATATTTGGTTACATGTCCCTTGGCAAGTTTTACTGCAATAAGGGGCTTTTGGTAGCCATCCACAAGCTTCTGGCAAGCTTCTGGTTGAGTTTTTGACCACTCCTCTTGACAAAATTGGTGCAGTTCAGCTAAATGTGTTGGTTTTCTGACATGGACTTGTTTCTTCAGCATTGTCCACACGTTTATGTCAGGACTTTGGGAAGGTCATTCTAAAACTTTAATTCTAGCCTGATTTAGCTATTCCTTTACTACTTTTGATGTGTGTTTGGGGTCATTGTCCTGTTGGAACATCCAACTGCGCCCAAGACCCAACCTCCGGGCTGAAGATTTTAGGTTGTCCTGAAGAATTTGGAGGTAATCCTCCTTTTTCATTGTCCCATTTACTCTCTGTAAAGCACCAGTTCCATTGGCAGCAAAACAGGCCCAGAGCATAATACTACCACTACCATGCTTGACGGTAGGCTTGGTGTTCCTGGGATTAAAGGCCTCACCCTTTCTCCTCCAAACATATTGCTGGGTATTGTGGCCAAACAGCTAAATTTTTGTTTCAGCTGACATCACATGGACAAAGATAAGACCTTTTGGAGAAAAGTTCCGTGGTCAGATGAAACAAAAATTTAGCTGTTTGGCCACAATACCCAGCAACACGTCAAAAGTGGTAAAGGAATGGCTAAATCAGGCTAGAATTAAGGTTTTAGAATGGCCTTCCCAAAGTCCTGACTTAAATGTGTGGACAATGCTGAAGAAACAAGTCCATGTCAGAAAACCGACACATTTAGCTGAACTACAACCAATTTTGTCAAGAGGAGTTGTCCAAAATTCAACCAGAAGCTTGTGGATGGCTACCAAAAGCGCCTTATTGCAGTGAAACTTGCCAAAGGATATGTAACCAAATATTAACATTGCTGTATGTATACTTTTGACCCAGCAGATTTGGTCACATTTTCAGTAGACCCATAATAAATTAATCAAAGAACCAAACTTCATGAATGTGTTTTGTGACCAACAAGTATGTGCTCCAATCACTCTATCACCAAAAATTAAGAGTTGTAGAAATTATTGTTGTTCTTTACAAGTGTATGTAAACTTTTGACCACGACTGTATATGGTAGAGGTTTACCCAAAGAGTTCTGCGCGAGTCTGCCATTTTTATTCAGGTGTGGTCCAAAGTTGTAGTCAACAAGCACCTTATTTTCCCTCTATCCTCTTGTTGTGGGGCAGACTGGCTCGCACATGCACATGCATGCTAAAATGCTCCACTGTTGCCATTTCTAATACAAAGTAGCGTACAGTTCGAACTTATATATATACTTATAACGTTCGTTACGTCTCGTCTCGATTACTGTAACGTATTATTTTCGGGTCTCCCTATGTCTAGCATTAAAAGATTACAGTTGGTACAAAATGCGGCTGCTAGACTTTAGACAAGAACAAGAAAGTTTGATCATATTGGGCCTATACTGGCTCACCTGCATTGGCTTCCTGTGCACTTAAGGTGCGATTTCAAGGTTTTACTACTTACGTATAAAATACTACACGGTCTAGCTCCATCCTATCTTGCTGATTGTATTGTACCATATGTCCCGGCAAAAAATCTGCATTCAAAGAACTCCGGCTTATTAGTAATTCCAAGATCGCCAAAAAAAGTCTGCGGGCTATAGAGCGAATTATATTCGGGCTCCAATACTATGGAATGCCCTCCCGGTAACAGTTAGAGATGCTACCTCAGTAAGTCTCATCTTAAAACTCATTTGTATACTCTAGCCTTTAAATAGACCCCCCTGTTAGACTAGTTGATCTGCCGTCTCTTTTCTGCTCTGCCCCCTTCTCCTTCATAGAGAGGGGGCAGAGATTAGGTGACCACAGATGATCCGCTAGCTGTTCAAAGTCGGGACCCGGGATGGACCACTCAACTGCGCATCAGTTGGGGACGTCTCTGCGCTGCTGACTTGTCTCCACCCAAGACGATCTCTGGCTGGCCCCACTATGAACTGGACTCTCACACTATGATCTAGATCCATTGCGCCGGCCGGTACTATACCGCCTCTAAAAAGTACCAGTCCCCCAGCCCCCCCGGCCCCCCGTTGTCGTCACGTCGCATCATTGTTGGTTTTACGAGCAGAGGAGCATGTTCGGCAGCGCACAATCACAAAGTACTTACAAGCAGACAATGTGTGTAGACCGAAAAGGGAGAACGGACCCATTTTAGCTTAAAAACTAACGATAAAGGTGAAGTTATAACACTGAAACGCCCTCAGGAAGAGATGCTTTAAGACATGGCTAGTTAGCTAGCGGCTAAAGTCCAGCCGTAGTCTGCAGTGTTTTAGCTACTTCTAAATCACTAATCCTCACCTCCATGGCGACAAATAAAGTACGTTTCTTACAAGTATCATCCCTGCAGGACGAGGAGTAGCTAAACATGCTTCACTACACACCGTAGCTCACCGGAGTCACAATGTAAACAAACGCCAATGGTGGATCTACACCTGACATCCACTGTAATGATACCAAGTACAGGAGCGTATCTTGTCAATACTACTATGATTACATCGATATTTTTTAGCATCACAAAAACTTTTTTAGTTTTTTTTTAAAATGTATATTATTTTTATAAACTCTCGTGACCCCGAAAGGGACAAGCGGTAGAAAATGAATGGATGGATGGGTTTAAAAACTCAGGAAATGTGTCCCTGGACATATGACCAATGAATGATCCTGTAACGACTTGGTATCGGATTGATACCTAAATTTGTGGTATCATCCAAAACTAATGTAAAGTATCAAACAACAGAAGAATAAGTGATTATTACATTTTAACAGAAGTGTAGACAGAACATGTTAAAAGAGAATGTAAGCAGACATTTACAGTAAATGTCTGCTTATTTATGGGACGGCGTGGCGAAGTTGGTAGAGTGGCCGTGCCAGCAATCGGAGGGTTGCTGGTTACTGGGGTTCAATCCCCACCTTCTAAAAATCCTAGTCAAGTCCGTTGTGTCCTTGGGCAAGACACTTCACCCTTGCTCCTGATGGGTGCTGGTTAGCTTCTTGCATGGCAGCTCCCTTCATCAGTGTGTGAATGTGTGTGTGAATGGGTGAATGTGGAAATACTGTCAAAGCGCTTTGAGTACCTTGAAGGTAGAAAAGCGCTATACAAGTATAACCCATCTATTTATCATTTAAATGAACAAGTAGATTAATAATTCATTTTCTACCAATCGTCCTTAATAATCTTGACAAAATAATACAATGGAAAATGACACAATATGTTACTGCATGTTAGCAGACTAATTAGGAGCCTTTTTTTGCTTACTTAGTACTAAAAGACAAGTTCTCTTGTATGTTCACTATTTTATTTAAGGACAAACTTGCAATCAGAAACATATGTTTAATGTACGCTAACATTTTGTTGTTAAAATAAAGCCAATAATGCAATTTTTGTGGTCCCCTCTATTTAGAAAAGTATCGAAAAGTATCGAAATACATTTTTGTACCGGTACCAAAATATTGGAGGTCCGAGAGCCAGCTCCAGCTCGTGGTGCCCAAGACCAGACTTAAATCCTGGGGAGACAGGTCCTTCTCTGTGGTCGGCCCTAAACTCTGGAACACTCTGCCCCTCCATGTTCAAACTGCTCCCACAGTGGAGTGTTTTAAGTCTCGTCTTAAGACTCACTTTTATTCTTTGGCTTTTAAAACTGCGTGAGTTGTGTGGTCCTCTGTGTTTTTTTTTTTTAATTTATAAATGTTGATTTCTACTTACTTGTTTTAATTGGTTTTACCCTTTAAAATCGTTTTTAATCATATTTATTTTTATATTGTTTTTATATTGGTTTTATATTTATTTATTTTTTGTTTTTATTCAGTCATTGGTGGAGCTAAGGATAATATTTGAATATTTTTTTAAATATTTTTTTAATATTGTTTTTAATATTGTTGTGCATCACTTTGGAAACATGTTTGTTGTTTAAAGGCCTACTGAAACCCACTACTACCGACCACGCAGTCTGATAGTTTATACATTAATGATGAAATCTTAACATTGCAACACCTGCCAATACGGCCGGGTTAACTTATAAAGTGCAATTTTAAATTTCCCGCGAAACTTCCGGTTGAAAACGTCAATGTATGATGACGTATGCGCGTGACGTCAATCGTTGAAACGGAAGTATTCGGACACCATTGTATCCAATACAAAAAGCTCTGTTTTCATCGCAAAATTCCACAGTATTCTGGACATCTGTGTTGGTGAATCTTTTGCAAATTGTTTAATGAACAATGGAGACAGCAAAGAAGAAAGCTATAGGTGGGATCGGTGTATTAGCGGCTGGCTGCAGCAACACAACCAGGAGGACTTTGACTTGGATAGCAGACGCGCTATCAGACGCTAGCCGCCGACCGCATCGATGATCGGGTGAAGTCCTTCGTCGCTCCGTCGATCGCTGGAACACAGGTGAGCACGGGTGTTGATGAGCAGATGAGGGCTGGCTGGCGTAGGTGGACAGCTAATGTTTTTAGCATAGCTCTGTGAGGTCCCGTAGCTAATTTAGCTTCAATGGTGTTGTTAGCAACAGCATTGTTAAGCTTCGCCAGGCTGGAAAGCATTAACCGTGTAGTTACAGGTCCATGGTTTAATAGTATTGTTGATTTTCTGTCTATCCTTCCAGTCAGGGGTTTATTTCTTTTGTTTCTATCTGCAGTTAAGCCCGTTGCTATCACGTTAGCTCCGTAGCTAAAGTGCTTCGCCGATGTATTGTCGTGGAGATAAAAGTCACTGTGAATGTCCATTTCGCGTTCTCGACTCTCATGTTCAAGAGGATATAGTAGCCGAGGTGGTTTAAAATACAAATCCGTGATCC
>NC_084743.1:25252327-25289827 GCF_033978785.1 Entelurus aequoreus | reverse complement strand
ATAAACAGGTTTGTGGAGGAAGATGTTGTCAGCGCTGCCTGCAGGAGCAAAGGTCACCGCCTCTGTCCATGGTGCTGAGGACAGAGCATCATCAGACGGGGGCGTGGCAGTGCTGACGGCGAGACACAGCTGGCAGGTGATTAGATTTCACAGGTGGTACGTGTTAATCTAATCATCTGTTGTCTTTAACAGTAAGCGGCCGGGAGCAGGAGGAGAGAGAGGATACGGACGTGGCTGGAAAGTCACGTTCTGCAGGAGAAAGACTTTGTTAAAGCAATTGACAATTAAAACGTTGTTAAAACGGCACGCTTGGCTCCTGTGAAGTGTCTGTCAGTGGGACCGCTAGGAAGAGACTTCCACAGGGTTTTTATGCTCGGGCTATGAACATGTTTAATTAACAATGAATAATTCCTGCTTTGCGGAAATGTATTTATCACGGCCAGGCCTGGAACCAGTTAACAGCAATAAACAAGGGTTTAATGCAGTGGTCCCCAACCGGTTTTATGTATGCATTATTTTCACGGACCGCCTTCCTACATGTGGCAGATAAAAAAAGCAAAAAAAAATTGCCTTTGGCTACAATCTGGCACATTAACGGTTGATATGTCCATTAATGTGCATTAATGTACTATAACAAAGGAGTTGTATTATACATATATTAACAAGCTTATTGGTCTGTTTAGTGGGACAGGATAAAGTTAGTAGTTTATAAATTAATTACTGTTTCTGTGCGGCCCGGTAGCAAATGTGTCACGGACCGGTACTGGTCCCCGGACCGGTGGTTGGGGACCACTGGTTTAATGTATTACTCTTGGTGACCAGAAGTGCTTTTGGCTATGGGAGGCAAGCGCATAAAAAGACACAACCTACAAAAATGCAGTGCAATTATGTTTATAATGACATTAAGCAATAATATATTACCAATATTTTATAACGTAATAAAAATGTTGTATGTACTACAAATAATCATGAACAAAGACGACATCGTCAACCACAATTCAGTTCAATCCAATATGTTCAACAGTCATGTGGTTATATTCCAGATCATGTCCAAAGTATGTATTAGAAGACAAACAAAACAGGCTGATAGGTCCAAGGGGAAAGAAAGGTTTTTGATATCTCATACTGCAGAGAGGCCAATTCAAAACTGCTATATGTTGCTTTGGTATTAGTTGAAAAAGTTAACAAAACACAATAAAGGGGCAAAAACTATGGAAACATATATATATTTCGACGTTATATATTTAGGCTATGTCTACACTAAGCCGGATAACCCCTTAAACCACGGGTGGGCAATTAATTTTTACCGGGGGCCGCATGAGCAACCCGAGCACTGCTGGAGGGCCACATCGACAATATTTCAATTAAATTTTGCTCAATATTATTTTTGATATATACCGTAAGATAAATAATAATAATAATAATAATAATTAATAATAATAGTAATACTTCAACATAGTGTGTGTAACAGCATTCCATGACTAATATAAATAAATTAACATTAATAATAAATGACAGTAAAATAAGCACACGTATGACTGAGGAGTCATAGTGTAACTTTGTGTGGTGTTTGAGTTGTCTGACTTTTTGTGTGGCCATAAACGCACCAGTGGTTTAGTGCTATGCGTGTTGGTGACAGATGACAAGTTGGTTTTGGCCTGGTTTGTACGGCAGAAAATGACTAGTTTTTCGAGATAGGAGTGTTTTACTCATGTTTTTGGTGTGGTTATGTCCGAATATAAACAGTTTTGCTCAATAAAGTGATCGATATAATTCCTGGCCTCGAAGCATCTCGATAGACGTTACAATAATTGAACGGTGTTCAATTGAACGGTGTTGACGAACACCGTTAGGGCCGCTTGTTGTCACTGTCACTCAAAGTTGCATTGCAAAATTACATAGAATAAATATGTTTATTTTGTTTAGAATTCAGATGGGATTTGATTTGGTGCGCGGCATATATTTGCTGCGCGCAGCGGACGCTTGAGCAGTGCGCAATTGCGCAGGCATGCACCTTAGAGGGAACGTTGCTTGGCAGTCCATGTCTTGTTGGAAACACGGCATTCATCATCAACTTTTCTCTTTTTAGCGTCTCGGGTGCAAACCGTGCATCACTTGTCGCTGCATGTGCACCTTCACTCGCAGGTTACACACGGACACACGCCCATAAATAATACTTTTCAAAATAAAAGCAGCACAGTTGTATTGCGCGCACGACATAGATGTTTTTTCAACTTTATTTTGTAATTTGTGATTGCAGCTGTTCACATTCACTCACAATCACGCACACGCATACGTCCACACGGAAGTAATACAAATAACGATTTTCAAAACAAAAGCAGCACCGTTGTATTGCACACTCGACATAGATACTTTTTAAAATGTATTTTGTAATTTATAATTGGCCTCACGCGGGCCGGACAGGGACGCACAAAGGGCCGGATGCGGCCCGCGGGCCGCAGAATGCCCAGGTCTGCCTTAAACGAATGATTATTTAACCTAAGCTCCGTTTCAGCCACACTAAACCATTGTCTAAGGTCCCCCTACTCGGACAATTTTTTACATGGGTAAATGTGCCGTCTGTTTCTTGAATCTCCGGCTCTTAGCTTTGTATGGACTCATTGATCGTTAACAAACCGAGTTCGGAGAGGAAGTGACGCCAGAAACACCACGCCCCACGTGGCGTCAGAAAGAACGCGCCACAGCCATCTTCATAATAAAGCGGTTTCGTAACTCGGAGCTAACCATTGGAAATATGGAGGCGAGTCATCCAGACATGCCCGTGTTTCTCCTTCTTCTACATGTACAGACGTTTGTGGAAATCACACATGAATACCTTAAGAGAAAGTGATGGCAGCTATTTGGGATACAACACTTCTCAGATGGCAAGAAAACTTTCGAATGTCCAGGTCAGCTGTGATTCTATTTACCAAAAAGCTTTGTCCATTTGTCAGAGGGGAGACAACGAGAATGAGGGCTCCCGTGGAAGTGATAAAAAAGGTAGCGTGTGCTTTGTAGTACCTGCTGTTCTTAAGTTGCTGAATGCCAAATGGTTAGCGCGTGCGTGTCTATCATAATTTGCATATAAACACGCCCTTATTTCCCCAATATGCATACGTAAACACCCTTAATTCCATAATTTGCATAGGTAAACTCCCTTAATTACCCATATAAGGGCACAATTCCGGTAGAAAAGCCGAACATCAGACACACGGAGAAAACATAACAGATTACAGAAGAGACATTTGTATTATCCTGCGGGGGGAATACATAATGTCAAAACGTAAGTTTAAGAAAGGGGGGACTGCTGAGGTAGCCTAAAGCGTTCGAATAAATATTCGTCACTTCGGGCAAAACATGGTCGTGAAATATGCGCTCCCTCCCCAGGGCACGATCTGCAGTAACAGCAGTAGTAAGTGTGTGTGTGTGTGTGTGTGTGTGTGTGTGTGTATCTATTTATCTATCTATAATATTAATTTAACATTAGACAATAGAAGTAAGGGAACTTGTCACATTTAAGAACAAATAGGCCACCCTAAGAGCACTCGTAGATTGTGTTCTTACCTACGAACAAATCTCAGCTAAGAAAACATTGGTGAATACAAAAATCTCCTTAAAAACTTCGTAAGTGAGCCTAAGAACAACATTTGTTCTTAAGAACGGTTGCTGAATGGGGCCCATTGTCTTTGCATAATAGGGCACCTTTTAAATGTCGAAAAAATAATAATATGACCCATTTAAAGGCCTGCTGAAACCCACTACTACCGACCACGCAGTCTGATAGTTTATATATCAATGATGAAATCTTAACATTGCAACACATGCCGATACGGCCGGGTTAACTTATAAAGTGCAATTTTAAATTTCCCGCTAAACTTCCGGTTGAAAACGTCTATATATGATGACGTATGCGCGTGACGTCAATAGTTAAACGGAAGTATTCGGACACCATTGAATCCAATACAAAAAAGTTTTGTTTTCATCTCAAAATTCCACAGTATTGTGGACATCTGTGTTGGTGTATCTTTTGCAATTTGTTTAATGAACAATGAAGACTGCAAAGAAGAAAGCTGTAGGTGGGATCGGTGTATTAGCGGCTGGCCGTAGCAACACAACCAGGAGGACTTTGACTTGGATAGCAGACGCGCTAGCCGCCGCTAGCCGCCGCTAGCCGCCGCTAGCCGCCGACCGCACGGATGATCGGGTGAAGTCCTTCGTCCTTCCGTCGATCGCTGGAACGCAGGTGAGCACAGGTGTTGATGAGCAGATGAGGGCTGGCTGGCGTAGATGGAGCGCTAATGTTTTTATCATAGCTCTGTGAGGTCCCGTTGCAAAGTTAGCTTCAATGGCGTCGTTAGCAACAGCATTGTTAAGCTTCGCCAAGCTGGGAATTATTAACCGTGTATTTACATGTCCATGGTTTAATAGTATTGTTGATCTTCTGTCTATCCTTCCAGTCAGGGATTTATTTATTTTGTTTCTATCTGCATTTGAGCCCGATGCTATCACGTTAGCTCAGTAGCTAAAGAGCTTCGCCGATGTATTGTCGTGGAGATAAAAGTCACTGTGAATGTCCATTTCGCATTCTCCACTCTCATTTTCAAGAGGATATAGTATCCGAGGTGGGTTAAAATACAAATCCGTGATCCACAATAGAAAAAGGAGAAAGTGTGGAATCCAATGAACCCTTGTACCTAAGTTACGGTCAGAGCGAAAAAAGATAGGCCCTGCACTGCACTGTAGTCCTTCACTCTCACGTACCTCATCCACAAATATTTCATCCTCGCTCAAATTAATGGGGTAATCGTCGCTTTCTCGGTCCGAATCTCTCTCGCTGCATTGTAAACAATGGGAAAATGTGAGGAGTCCTTCCTCCGGTGACGTTACGCTACTTCCGGTATAGGCAAGGCTTTTTTTTTATCAGCGACCAAAAGTTGCGACCTTTATCGTCGATGTTCTCTACTAAATCCTTTCAGCAAATATATGGCAATATCGCGAAATGATCAAGTATGACACATAGAATGGATCTGCTATCCCCGTTTAAATAAAAACAATTCATTTCAGTAAGCCTTCAAGACCACAATTATAGATACTGAAATTAATCATGTCCCCTCCAGTTGTTGTGGCCCTAAAAAACACATAAAACGTTGATGCCACAGACCATCCCTAGCTAAATATTAACCGTCAAGGAAAAAAAACAGAAATGTGGCTTCGGTACACAGTCTAAGTATCAAAGTTAGTGAGTAAACAATTCAATTGAGTAAACAATACATACATCTTGTTGTTAAAGACAGTTGATAGTAGGCTTAATGGATTTAATCAATTAATGACATACAAATGTAAGGTCAAAAGCATGTGTGTGTGTGTGTGTGTGTGTGTGTGTCAGTCACCGTGACAGTGACCAAGAATTGTGTCGGTCACAGAGGCCACACTGACTTCCTGTCGCTGCATTCAAAGTGGTTCTCTGTTTGCTCAGAAGCATTTTAGCGTAGCCTCTCAGACTCGGACAATGCGCGCCTGTTGCAGTTGTGCTGTGTGTCTGAGCTCACTAGACAGGAAATAATTCTTACCATATCTATAATTTACATGGACGTAGCTAAAATAGGTCACCTAAGAAATAAATTTAAAAAAAGCCATGTGTGACAGTGCCGCTTGTCAGGATACGATTTGTGATGTCCCTGATTTCTCACTTCCTGTTGAACACAGTTTAATTGGTATTCACGTCAGAGCTTGTCTGGCGCTATTAAGGCACATGTTTTAATACAACCATCATGCACAAAAAGTTTGCATCTGATTTAAACCCCTCTTTTCCAAGGGTAGAATGATTACAAAACGTGCATCATTGATTATTTTTTTTAACAAAAATTGGGTTTAGGCTTTTCTCTAATTTGCACCGGCTATAATATATTCCACATAAACAGATTATTTGCTGGAAGCTCGAACACGTGCCGAAATAAAAGCCTAAAAGCAGGAGCCGTCTCCGGAAATTAATTCCAATTAAAATAAACTACCAATTATGCTAAAATGTTTGTTAAAATATCCAATTGCAGTCAGAATAATGAACATTTGTAAAACATGGTGGGGTCTTTCTCAACGCCATTACTCGCTGCTATCTCAGCCTTATTGACTAGCCGGTTAACTCAGTTTATTGTACAGAATGAAGGGGATTCATATGGCCCCGTTCGTCGCAGTTTACCTGACACATGAAGCGTGACAAATTTGGGGTGTGCACTATCATCTTTAGCCACCAAATGGCAGTAGAGCAGGGGTGTCCAAACTTTTTTCCACTGAGGGCCGCACACGGAAAAATTAAAGCATGCGGGGGCCATTTTGATATTTTTCATTTTCAAACCATAACAAAATATATGGATTTTTTTTTTTTTTTTTACCTTTAGGGCTCCCGGGGACCATAAAGGGTCTAAGTCATTAAAATGTAAAAAAAAAAAACCAAGTCTAATTGTTATATATACACTACCGTTCAAAAGTTTGGGGTCACTTTGAAATGTCCTTATTTTTGAAGGAAAAGCACTGTACTTTTCAATGAAGATAACTTTAAACTAGTCTTAACTTTAAAGAAATACACTCTATACATTGCTAATGTGGTAAATGACTATTCTACATGCAAAAGTTTGGTTTTTGGTGCAATATCTACATAGGTGTATAGAGGCCCATTTCCAGCAACTATCACTCCAGTGTTCTAATGGTACAATGTGTTTGCTCATTGGCTCAGAAGGCTAATTGATGATTAGAAAACCCTTGTGCAATCATGTTCACACAACTGAAAACAGTTTAGCTCGTTACAGAAGCTACACAACTGACCTTCCTTTGAGCAGATTGAGTTTCTGGAGCATCACATTTGTGGGGTCAATTAAACGCTCAAAATGGCCAGAAAAAGAGAACTTTCATCTGAAACTCGACAGTCTATTCTTGTTCTTAGAAATGAAGGCTATTCCACAAAATTGTTTGGGTGACCCCAAACTTTTGAACGGTAGTGTATATATATTTTTAACGCTTACAGTAAATCTCTACAGTATATCAACTTCAGGTTGAAATAAAGTTAAAAAAACCAAAAAGGTTTTATGCCTTTTCTGGCAAAGACAACTTTGTTTTTTTATAATAAAACTGAAATATGCAGTATTTCCCCCACTGCCCAAAACATTCAAAAAGCAATGTTTGATGTGAAATAATTAGAGCCTTAAAAAAGATCAATAATGCAGGACACCATTATTATTTTTGAGTAATCACAGTGAAAAGACAAATAAAATCCCATTAAATATATTTGGGACCCAAAAGGTTTGTATCAGAAAGTGATACATTTTTATTAGTTGTTTTTTTTTACTTTCAACACTTAAGTTACGAGATCAACTTCAGATATATCTGTCGCTTTTACGTTTGAACTATTATTTTGTTTGTTTTATGCTCTTTTGTCAAAGAAAGCATTGATGTTTTTGCATGACAACCACACAATATTTTCCACATAAAACATTTTAAAGTTAAATATTTGAAATAATTGGAGCCTTGAATAGGTCAATAATTCATTATAACATTGAGTTCTTTTTTTTTTAAGAAATGGCAAAAAAGAAAAAAAAAGAAAAAAAACAGCCTGCATGGCAGCTTTGTGTCAACATTGCAACTTTTTCTAGTCAGATTTCACCTCATTCCACTTTTTTAATGTTTTTTAAATGTTTGCAATAGCATTTCCAGAACGTGTGGCGGGCCGGTAAACTATTAGCTGCGGGCCGCAAATGGCCCCCGGGCCGCACTTTGGACACCCCTGCAGTAGAGTGTTGACTATCTTAGAATGCTTTTTATGGCAATTTCAACTTTGACTACAGCGTCAGTTGCTATGTAGAGTGGCGCTTTTCATTATGTTCAGCAGACTGCATGGCAAAATTATTAACCTCCGCCCCCCTCCTCCCTTCCTCTCATGCGAGATCCACCCAGGAATGGGGCCATACCAATCCCTTCTCTACTTTACATGTTAGATCTAACGAGACAGAAAGACGCCATTTAGAACGGACTAAAACCAATTTTAGAGTCCTCTTCAGTCTGTTGGATGAGGTGAATGCTTCACATTATTATTACATTATTTCATAAATATACTAAAAGTGGGAATATTTGGGTACCTCACGATTAGATCCGATTGCATTTCTTAAGGGTGATGATTCGATTTAGAATTGATTCTTGATTCTCGTGATATATTATTTGGCATGCGAATGACAATAAAACCTTTTCAAAACAGGTCACAGGTTATACAAGCTGACGTACAACCTATACGTGCAGTGTTGGCCAAAAAAACTTATTTTTAAGAATTAAATAAAATATTTATACATGTATTTACAAAAATCACAGAATGTTGTTGTGGAGGGGGGCGTGGTCTGCGGGCCTGCCGCGGAGCGGGGTGTGTAACAACCGGCCTCGAAGCCAGCGGCAGGTGAGTGGATTGCCCAGCTGGGGCTGGTTATCTAATCACCTGCCGCACTTATTAGCAGCAGCCGGACCGAGACACGTGGTTGGAGTTGGAGCGAGAGCGAGACACATTGCAGAGAGCAATGTGTTTACTAATTACAGACCGGTATCACTTCTGTCCCAATTCTCTAAGGTGCTTGAAAAAATATTTGTACAAAAATTAGACCATTTTATTGAAAAAAACAAGTTGTTGAGCGAGAGCCAGTATGGATTTCGTTCAAACAGATCTACTGCCTCTGCTGTGATGAACATAATTGAGGACATAACAACAGCCACCGATAGTAAGAAATACACAGTAGGGGTGTTTATAGACCTTAAGAAAGCGTTTGACACAATCGATCACTCTATCCTTTTATCCAAATTACATTCATACGGTGTGAGAGGAATAGTTTTAGATTGGTTAAATAGCTACTTGAATAACAGACAACAATATGTACAATATGCTGCTAATACATCTGAAAATATGAGTATTAAGTGTGGAATTCCACAAGGGTCTGTTCTGGGACCGAAACTATTTATTTTATACATAAATGATATCTGTGATGTGTCAAAATTACTCAATTTTGTATTATTTGCTGACGATACCAACTTTTACAGCTCTGGACATGACTTAAATGAATTACTAAAGAGTATGGAACAGGAAATGGTCAAACTCAAAAAATGGTTTGACGTTAACAAATTATCATTGAATTTGAAAAAAACTAAGTTCATGATTTTTAGTAAGAGAAAAAAGCCTGAAAATATTGTACTGTCAATAGCTGGAACAAGCATTGAAAAAGTCTCTGAGATTAGATTTTTGGGAGTGATTTTAGATGATAATATTAGTTGGAAATCGCATATCTCACATGTTAGAAAAAAGATGGCTAAAAGTATATTTATATTAAATAAGGTAAAAGATGTATTAGATTATAAAGCAATGCGTACACTGTATTGTGCACTTGTACTGCCTTATATCAATTATTGTGTGGAAATATGGGGTAGTACATATAAGAGTAACACAAAGCCACTGTACCTCCTTCAGAAGAGAGCGATCAGAATCATACACAAAACAGGTTATAGAGAGCACACAAATGGATTATTTATTAGCTCAGGACTTTACAAATTTTATGAACTAGTTGAGCAGCAGACATTATTGGTTATGTTCAGGGCTAGTAGTCAAGAGCTACCAACAAATCTACAAAAAAATTTCACTTTAATAGAAAAAGAAGGAAGAAGGAAAGGGCACTTTAAGCATCAGCTTGCACGAACAACATCAAAACAAATGTGTACATCAGTGGTGGGAGTAAAACTCTGGAACTCTCTCCATAATGAAATAAAGCAATGTAAAAACACATTTCAATTAAAAAAAGTCTTTAAAAACAGAACTATGATGTTATATGAGCACTGACAAAAGGGACGCAAAGGGAAAAATAAGGGGAAAAAAATAAAAATAAAAAATAAAAATAATAATAAACACACAAAAAAAAAACAACGCTTACATTATCCTACATGACTGTAGGTATTGTATAGTCTAGCTTTCCTTTCATTTTTTTTTTTTTTTTTTTTTTTTCTTTATCGACATGCACTATGGATCCTTGGTTGAATGATCACATTGTTCTTAGCTTTGTTTGGTTTGAATGATACCTTGTTATGATAGCCTTGTTCTATTCAGTTTTGTTTGGTTTGAATGATTACCTTATTCTTTTTCAGTTTGTTTGGTTTGGATGATTGCCTTGTTCTTTTTCAGTTTGTTTGGTTTGAGTGATTGCCTTATTTTTTCAGTTTTTGTTTTGTTTGTTTATTTTTTGTTCAACTTATCTTGCTTGTTTATTCTTTTCATTGATTGTTTGTTCTATTAATTTCTATGAGTGTGTGCACTGGGTAGGGGTACAAACTTGTAGTTTTTAGGCAACAATAACTTTTCTTGTCAACTGGGTCATACATGTCCTGTAGCCTTTTTTACTACTCTAGAGTCTACGCCCCTGGTGGGTGGGTGCGTGTGGGTGTGGGTGCCTGTGTGTGCATATGTGATGTATTGTTTTGTATTGATTTGTTGCATTGGATGTTCTAATGCACTACCGGCAAAGAGATACCAAGAAAATGTTTCTTTTGTGCGAAGGGGCAGGAAATATAAGATTTTCTTCATCCTGTTCCTTTTCGACATGGCTGTGTATTGAATGCAGTAAGGTATGTGAGATTGTTGAAATGTTGTTGAAATGTACACATCCAAGTACGAAATAAATAAATAATTGAAATTGAAATTGAAATTGAGCAGAGCGAGACACACGCTGGAGGGCAGAGCAGCAGGAGAGACTGAGACTGGAAAGTTGCAAGAACAGTGTGCTGTGTTGGCGCAGGTGCGCACAAATAAAAGACTTTGTTACACCAGACTACCGGGCTCACGAGAAGGTCTATTACGGTCAGGAGGACCCACAAGGGGGAAACATCACAGTTGTTAATATGATAAAAGGAAATATAGAGTAACCTCGACGCCAAACCAATTCCACTTTTACAAATACAATACCTATTAAAATACAATACCTAAAAAAAGGAAAACCAAAAATATTTTTTAAAAAACAGTATTGATAATAACAGTAATACAAATGTGTTTTTATTGTTTTAAATCCTAAAATTGATTCTTTTAAAAAAAAGGAAAAAAAGAAAAGAAAAACAAAATGAAAAAATTGGATATCGATTTGGAATCGGAATAAATAAAAATCTTAATTTAGATATGAATATTTTTTTCGAGCACCCCTAAAAACTACTGTACTATTGTATTGTTTTTAAATCAACATTTCTTATACAAATTTTTATTTTTATTTTTAAAAGGCATGTTGCATGTTCAATTATGGTGCTTAAGGAGGGCCAAGGACAGATTAAATTAATTTCAAATCCGGGCTGGTCTGTTTTAAGATACGAGTATTCTGAGTTACGTGCTACGCTAGAATCAAGTCCATCTGCTCAAACTCTTTCTCCTGTGAATGTATTGTATCATTTTTGTTAGCATGGTTTGTAGGACTGTGACCGTACACCATGTACACGGTTCTGTACGTACTGTACCTTAGCTTTAAAGTCGCAATTTTCTTCAGTTTAGTTACAGAAAGGGAATAAAATACAACTTTTTAAACTTTTAGATTAGAAGATTTAAAGTTATTCATAGAAAAAAAAAGCTTTTTACAGCACGACTGAGCATTGATGTTCAGGTTTAAAATACCAAATGTATGAAAAAAATGAACACAATCATCACCTTAGTACCGTTATACACTTCTTTACAACTGTATTGTGCATTAAGACCAAAACTACCAGGATTTTAAAGCCCAGCATGAAAGTAATCATGAATTACCTGTTTTGCGTAGTGGGAAGTCATCTTTTGAGTCGTACGTGCCCAACAATGGGTGCTGGTATGCTGACAAAGTTGCTTGGGGAGGCGAGCTTTGATCCAAAGAGCTGTGTTGTGTTTTCCTATAAAAAAAAAAGCAATAATAATAATAAGTTGCTAAACACTTGAAATAGTGGGAAAACAATCGATTCGAATTGCGATTCTCACTTTGTGCGATTCAGAATCGATTCTCATTTTTTAAAAATCGTTTTTATTTTTTATTTTTTATTTATTATTATTATTTTTTTAAATTAATCAATCCAACAAAACAATACACAGCAATACCATAACAATGCAATCCAATTCCAAAACCAAACCCGACCCAGCAACACTCAGAACTGCAATAAACAGAGCAATTGAGAGGAGACACAAACACGACACAGAACAAACCAAAAGTAGTGAAACAAAAATGAATATTATCAACAACAGTCTTAATATTAGTTACAATTTCAACATAGCAGTGATTAAAAATCCCTCATTAACATTATCATTAGACATTTATAAAATAAAATAAAAAAGAACAATAATAGTGTCACAGTGGCTTACACTTGCATCGCATCTCATAAGCTTGACAACACACTGTGTCCAATATTTTCACAAAGATAAAATAAGTCATATTTTTGGTTCATTTAATAGTTGAAACAAATTTACATTATTGCAATCAGTTGATAAAACATTGTCCTTTACAATTATAAAAGCTTTTTACAAAAATCTACTACTCTGCTTGCATGTCAGCAGACTGGGGTAGATCCTGCTGAAATCCTACGTATCGAATGAATAGAGAATCCTTTTGAATCGGGAAAAAAATCATTTTTGAATCGAATCGTGACCCCAAGAATCGATATTGAATCGAATCGTGGGACACCCAAAGATTCACAGCCCTAATATACATACATATATATTATAGTCGGGGTTTCTGTGGTTTATACATATTTAGGTATCAATCCGATACCAAGTAGTTACAGGATCATACATTGGTCATATTCAAAGTCCTCATGTGTCCAGGGACATATTTCCTGAGTTTATAAACATAATATAATTTTTTTGAAGATGTTGTGATGCTAAAAAATATCCATGTAATCATAGTAGTATCGACTAGATACGCTATTGTACGTGGTATCATGACAGTGGATGTTAGATGTAGATCCACCAATGGCGTTTGTTTATATTGTAGCGTCCCGGAAGAGTTAGTGATGCAAGGAATTCTTGGAATTTGTTCTGTAGTGTTTATGTTGTGTTGCGGTGCAAATATTCTTCCAAAACGTGTGTGTCGTTGTTGTTTAGTGTGGTTTCACTATATGGCACATGTTTATGACAGTGTTGGCATTGTTCATACTGCCACCCTTAGTGTGACATGTATGGCTGTTGACTAAGTATGGTTAAGCTTTGTTAATTATAGTCTATATCAGGGGTCACCAACCTTTTTGAAACCAAGAGCTACTTCTTGGGTAGTGATTAATGCGAAGGGCTACCATTTTGATACACACTTAAATAAATTGCCAGAAATAGCCAATTTGCTCAATTGTTTAGTGTGGTTTCACTATATGGCACATGTTTATGACAGTGTTGGCATTGTTCATACTGCCACCCTTAGTGTGACATGTATGGCTGTTGACTAAGTATGGTTAAGCTTTGTTAATTATAGTCTATATCAGGGGTCACCAACCTTTTTGAAACCAAGAGCTACTTCTTGGGTAGTGATTAATGCGAAGGGCTACCATTTTGATACACACTTAAATAAATTGCCAGAAATAGCCAATTTGCTCAATTTACCTTTAACTCTATGTTATTATTAATAATTAATGATATTTACACTTAATTGAACGGTTTAAAAGAGGAGAAAACACGAAAAAAAATGACAATTAAATTTTGAAACATAGTTTATCTTCAATTTCGAATCTTTAAAATTCAAAATTCAACCGAAAAAAAGAAGACAAAAACTTAAAAAAATAATTTATGGAACATCATTAGTAATTTTTCCTGATTAAGATTAATTTTAGAATTTTGATTACATGTTTTAAATAGGTTAAAATCCAATCTGCACTTTGTTAGAATATATAACAAATTGGACCAAGCTATATTTCTAAGAAAGACAAATCATTATTTCTTCTAGATTTTCCAGAACAAAAATTTTAAAATAAATTCAAAAGACTTGGAAACAAGATTTAAATTTGATTCTACAGATTTTCTAGATTTTCCAGAATAATTATTTTGAATTTTAATCATAATAAGTTTGAAGAAATATTTCACAAATATTCTTCGTCGAAAAAACAGAAGCTAAAATGAAGAATTAAATTACAATTTATTTATTATTCTTTACAATTAAAAAAATACATTTACTTGAACATTGATTTAAATTGTCAGGAAAGAAGAGGAAGGAATTTAAAAGGTAAAAAGGTATATGTGTTTAAAAATCCTAAAATTATTTTTAAGGTTGTATTTTTTCTCTAAATTTGTCTTTCTGAAAGTTATAAGAAGCAAAGTAAAAAAATTAATGAATTTATTTAAACAAGTGAAGACCAAGTCTTTAAAATATTTTCTTGGATTTTCAAATTCTATTTGAGTTTTGTCTCTCTTAGAATTAAAAATGTCGGGCAAAGCGAAACCAGATTGCTAGTAAATGAATAAAATTTAAAAAATAGAGGCAGCTCACTGGTAAGTGCTGCTATTTGAGCTATTTTTAGAACAGGCCGGCGGGCTACTCATCTGGTCCTTACGGGCTACCTGGTGCCCGCGGGCACCGCGTTGGTGACCCCTGGTCTATATGATTTGTGACCTTTTAATTTCGTAAAACCGACAAACTCGGCACAAAATCAACAACAACAAGATTGATTTTTCAAAAATTGTTTTAAGATTGAAAGTTGCCAACAATTCCACGTGGGTGCTCGGGCCCCGAAGCACCCACGGGATAAGCGCCTATGCCCCTGGTGTTCTTGGTCACTCGGAGCATTATGAAGAAGAATGTCGGTGGCACAGAGAAAGAGCTGAAATAGATGCATTATTCGCTCCTATTCACCAGCCAAGGAGGCGAACTTCCTCAGCGAAAGGTAGAAGAATAATTTGCATTATCTGAGAAGGGAAGGCATTGGAGCGTTGCGAAGAGAACTGGAGAGGAAAAGCGAGACAGATGAGAATTGTGGTAATAGCAGAGAAATGGTCTTCATTTGTCACCCGGGCTTTTGGATGTGTGTCCTTCCTTGCCAGATATGTTTTACAGCTAAGAGAAAAAATCTTTCAGAAATGGAAGAGAGGATCCATTGTTCTATTCCCTAAACGCATGAATTATGTTTGAAGAGAGTCAGCTGTCAATCACCAACAGAGAGATTCTCAGAGGCAATCAGCGAGGATTTTCCCAGAGGCAAATGTTGATGTGGAGAATTCACTGCACATACCAAGCACATCCGAGATGGAGGTGGGGTTCAAAACTGCAGGATGTGCCATGTTTGCAAAGTCATTCATCCCCGTGACTTTTATATTTAACATAATCCCTGTGGGGAAGCGGCATTGCCGGGATAATGACCATACGAGCAGGTCGACAGAAGCGGTTGTTGACATAACCAGACTCGGCGTGCACATTTGTTTGTGACTTTTGCCACAGACATACGGAGAATATGTGATGATAACATACACTATATTCCAAAAAGTATTTGGCCACCTGCCTTTACTCACATATGAACTTGAAGTGCCATGGAATTGTCCAAAATGTTTTGGTATCCTGGAGCATTCAAAGTTCCTTTCACTGGAACTAAGGGGCCAAGCCCAACTCCTGAAAAACCAACCCCACACCATAATTCCTCCTCCACCAAATGTCACACTCGGCACAATGCACTCCGAAACGTAGCGTTCTCCTGGCAACCTCCAAACCCAGACTGATCCATCAGATTGCGTGACTCATCAGTCCAGAGAACGCGTCTCCACTGCTCTAGAGTCCAGTGGTGACGTGCTTTACATTACACCACTGCATCCGACGCTTTGCATTGGACTTGGTGATGCATGGCTTAGATGCAGCTGCTCGGCCACGGAAACCCATTCCATGAAGCTCTCTGCGTACTGTGCGTGGGCTAATTGGAAGGTCACATGAAGTATGGAGCTCTGTAGCAACTGACTGTGCAGAAAGTCTTTGCACTATGCGCTTCAGCATCCGCTGACCCCTCTGTCAGTTTACGTGGCCTACCACTTGGTGGCTGAGTTGCTGTTGTTCCCAAACTCTTCACTTTTCTTATAATAAAAGTTGACTTTGGAATATTTAAGAGCAAGGAAATTTTACGACTGGATTTGTTGCACAGGTGGCATCTTATGACATTTCCACGCTGGAAATCACTGAGAGCGGCCCATTCTTTCACAAATGTTTGTAGAAACAGTCTCCATGCCTAAGTGCTTGATTTTATACACCGGGCCAAGTCATTAGGACACCTGATTCTCATCATTTGGATGGGTGGCCAAATACTTTTGGCAATGTAGTGTAGTTTAATAACATCAGTTTCCTTTATTTGCGCATATTCTTTATTTCATATTATATGAGATCGGTAGGTTGGAGTTCAAATCCCAGCCGAGTCATACCAAAGACTATACAAATGGGACCCATAACCTCCCTGCTTGGCACTCAGCAACAAAGGGTTGGAGTTGGGGGTTAAATCACCAAAAAATGATTCCCGGGCGCGGCGCCGCTGCTGCCCACTGCTCCCCAAGGGGATGGGACAAATGCAGAGGACAAATTTCACCACATCTAGTGTGTGTGTGACAATCATTTGTACTTTAATCTTTAATCTTTAATGTTTTGTTTATATCTAACACAAGTTGCTGAGCTAATTTATACTAAATAATAACTCTTTCTTCTGGTGGCTAACAGTCGGGGAAAAAAATCTAATAAAATGGGTGAGTTTTGTCTGGATAATCCGTGTTAACACTGTCATGCTTTTATTTTGAAGCCTACTTTGCACTGAACAGGAAGTCAGCTTGTATGGTTTAATGCTGTATAACTACACAGTAGTAGTGTTGCTGTTGTGATACGTTCATACCGCTTTGCGACGATAATAATTAACTTAACAGGGGTGGCATGGCGTAGTGGGTAGAGCGCCCGTGTCAGAAACCTGAGGGTTGCAGGTTCGCTCCCCGCCTCTTACCATGCCGTTGTGTCCTTGGGCAGGACACTTCACCCTTGCCCCCGGTGCCGCTCACGGTGAATGAATGTTGAATGAATGATAGGTGGTGGTCGGAGGGGCCGTAGGCGCAAATTGGCAGCCACGCTTCCGTCAGTCTACCCCAGGGCAGCTGTGGCTACGAAAGTAGCTTACCACCACCAGGTGTGAATGAATGATGGGTTTTTAACATGTAAAGCGACGTTGGGTACTTAGAAAAGCGCTATATAAATCCCAGGTATTATTATTATTATTATTATTATTATTATTAACAACAATACAACAACACATAAATAGGCCGATTGCTCATCAAAATGAACCTTAAGGGTCTTAAAATTTATGTCAACAAAATCGGTCGACCAAGTATGTGGAGTGGCCGACGCCGACTTAAGCGGGTACGTCGTCGTAATGATAATAACATGGCTGACCAAGGCTTGATGACTTGGTCGCAGGGCCGGCCCACGGCATAAACATTTAATGTGGTTGTTGAGGGCTACAACCTCTAGGGGGCCACATGATCATGGCCTGGACTTTTGTAAAGATTTTTTAAATTTTATTCAATTTCAAAAGAAAATGACCCCTGTGGAGCCCATCCAAATCCGAGACCTGGAGGTGGCAGTAGTGGGGCAGTACAAGTACCTGGGAGTCCATTTGAACAGCAGACTGGACTGGAAGGACAACAGCAAAGTTGTATACAAGAAGGGCATGAGCAGACTCTTTTCCTGAGGAAGCGTAGGTCCTTTAATGTGTGCAGCAAGCTGTTGGAGATCTTTTTTCAGTCTGTTGTGGCCAGTGCCCTGTACTTTGCAGTGGTTTGTTGTACTGTAGCACATTTGTTATATTTTGTTAGTTAACTTTTTTAATACAGTTCTGCATTTTGGTTCCTACCTGTTGTTTCTGTGTACCTAAATAGGGTACGGACAAGGATTGAAAAGAAAAAGGGGAGTGCCGTTAAGGACTATTTCAGCAAGACAATGCCAAGCCACGTGTTACAACAGCGTGGCGTCATAGTAAAAGAGTGCTGGTACTAGACTGGCCTGCCTGTAGTCCAGACCTGTCTCTCATTGAAAATGTGTGGCGCATTATGAAGCCTAAAATACCACAACGGAGACCCCCAGACTGTTGATCAACTTAAGCTGTACATCAAGCAAGAATGGGAAATAATTCCACCTGAAAAGCTTCAAAAATTGGTCTCCTCAGTTCCCAAACGTTTACTGAGTGTTGTTAAAAGGAAAGGCCATGTAACACAGTGGTAAAAATGCCCATGTGCCAACTGTTTTCCAATGTGTTGCTGCCATTAAATTCTAAGTTAATGATTATTTGCAAAAAGTTTGAACATTAAGTATCTTGTCTTTGCAGTCTATGCAATTGAATATAAGTCTAAAAGGATTTGCTAATCATTTTATTCTGTTTTTATTTACGAATTACACAACGTACCAACTTCACCGGTTTTGGATTTTGTATATTGATATCGTTTTATCGGCCCAGCCCTAGATGGGAGTGTACGAGGAAACTGGTTTACTGTCACATCATCTAGATATGTTAATCCCATCTTTAATAAAAAGTCAGAAACCCTAATGACATTTGTCCATATATCTTGGAGACATTACATGTCTGTTTGCATGTGTTTTAAAAAGCAACTTTCAACCAAATTAAGTAAGATTTCCAACAAAAATTAATGTTAGTGCTATTAAACATACTTTGTTTA
Organism: Entelurus aequoreus; assembly: GCF_033978785.1. Lineage (NCBI taxonomy): Eukaryota > Metazoa > Chordata > Actinopteri > Syngnathiformes > Syngnathidae > Entelurus > Entelurus aequoreus. Next base: position 25,271,154 of record NC_084743.1, on the reverse strand, counting down.
TGTGGGGATGTGACGTTAGGTTAAGGGTGGACTCGGAGCCCTTCAGGAGTCTAATAAAGACAATAAATAATACTAGAGACCAAATGGGGCCACAAACAAAATCTTGTTTAGGGCCACAAGAAAATATATAAAATATAAATATTGAGGGGCGACACTCACCCGTACCAGTAGCGTGGATCATTGGGCAGACAATGGTTTAGGGTTCGCTGAGCCAAGGCTTTCTTCTTGTTCAGGACAAATGCTTGAAGTCGCATCTTTACTTCTGTGCTGGCAACTGCGCCTGAGTCAAACATGGAAAGAAAAGGGACCGATGATGCTCAGTTCACATAGGAACCCACCAGGAAAGATGAGGTCACCTACCTAGGTTCCATTCTAGAGGCAAACCTTTCCTGTGACAAAATGGCAACCAAGGTATTCAAAAAGGTTAACCAACGAATGAGATTTCTCTACAGAATTTCCTCACTGGTCAACAAAAGCACCTTGAGGATTCTGGCGGGAACTCTCGTTCAACCCTTTTTCGATTATGCATGCACCTCCTGGTACCCTAGCACCTCCAAAACCCTCAAATCTAAACTCCAAACATCTCAGAACAAGCTAGTCAGGTTACTTCTAGACCTCCACCCCAGATCCCACCTCACTCCTACCCACTTCTCTAAAGTGGGCTGGCTCAAGGTGGAGGACAGAGTTAAACAACTTGCACTGAGCCTAGTCTATAAAATCCGCTACACCTCCCTGATACCGAAGTACATGTCAAACTACTTCCTTAACGTAAATGACCGCCATAACCACAACACCAGGGGGTGCTCCACTAACCATGTTAAACCCAGATTCCGAACTAACAAAGGTCTTAACTAATTCTCTTTCTATGCCACATCAATGTGGAATGCGCTCCCAACAGGTATAAAAGAAAGGGCATCTCTATCCTCCTTCAAAACCGCAATAAAAGTTCACCTCCAGGCAGCTACAACCCTAAACTAACACCCTCCCCGGATTGCTAATAATCAAATGTAAACAATCAAATGCAGATACTTTTTCTCTTTCTTATGCCTTCTGATCTCTCTCTCTCTCTCTCTCTCTCTCTCTATGTCCACTACTTGATGTCCATACCCCCCCCCCCACCCCCCACCCCCCACCCCCTCCACACCCCTGATTGTAAATAATGTCAATAATTCAATGTGATTATCTTGTGTGATGACTGTATTATGATGATAGTATATATGATAGTATATATCTGTATCATGAATCAATTTAAGTGGACCCCGACTTAAACAAGTTGAAAAACTTATTCGGGTGTTACCATGTAGTGGTCAATTGTACGGAATATGTACTTCACTGTGCAACCTACTAATAAAAGTCTCAATCAATCAATCAAATGGCTGAACGGGTCTTCATGAATGGTTCATCGGAAGCGTCTTTGGAAGCACTGAGAGCCTGATTTACTAACAGTGTATTTTTAGTTTTAGTTTTATTAAGCGTGTCTAAAAATGACCTGTCAAATGTGTGTATCAACATATTTGAACTGTCAGAAATTAAAATAATTAGACATGTCGTCTCTTCAGCAACATCCTTTTATAATTTATTAGCTGCATGCTGGGTGCCTTAAAGGGGAACTGCACTTTTTTTAAAAAAAAATGTTGCCCATCGTTCACAGTCATTATGAAATACATGATGATGTATGTATTCTTACTCGTTAATAAACGTAAACAAAAGTCTGCTTACAGCAGAATCAATGAGAGGTCCTCTTTTCCGCCCACAAAATCCAATAAAGAACACTTCAAAAAACGTCAACAATATGTCACGGTCCGGGCGCGTGTCAGTGCGCATTCCTCTGTGTGCCGCATAGACCAGACCAGCGGCAGCGAATAGCTGCAATAAATCTCCGGCAATCTGCACACCTGGAGCTGATGATCAGACCTGCCTTCAAAAGCCTGCACAACCTGCCATCCCTAGCCGGAATATAACCTTCTGTTGGCGTACCGTAAGCAGTCCTTAGCTCTTTGCTCTCCGGGTTCTTCCCCGAGCTTGATTTGTTGCCTTGTCATCTCCCTTGTACACCCGGGTGTTTTCCTTCTGTTGCCTTGGATTCGAGCTGTGCGTCTCGCTTCCTTGGACTGCCTCCCTTGATCCTCGACCCCCACTCTGGACACGGACCTCTTGACGCCTCTTGACGCCCCACGGACTTAACTTGGATCACGGACCCCTTTTTCCTATAGCCCCTTTGGATTTGTCTGCTTCCTCATCCAACAATTATGGTAATACTCAACAGCAAATTATTCATACACATAGTCTTCTACCATACACCCCTTTTGGATCTAGTTCACACACGCCATTCCTTTGTTGTTTTTTAAGTAAATTATATTGTTCATTATTATTATATTGTTTATATATACATATAATAAATACATAGAGCCATATTGCCCCCTTATGGTTCTGTGCTGTCACAACTCCCTCCTCCGACCATAACATAATACTCCTTTTACATTTTGTGACTTGAATATTAACCAAGTATTATTGTCATTAAAAGGGCTAACGCAGACAAACTATTTATAACGGTGCAGTGATCACAACCTTGCGTGCCAATGTCGTCAAACTTTATTGTCGATACTAAATAAATGCCTCTCACCTGGAAATTAAAAGGATGAGGGCGTATTCCGACAAGTTAGTACACTTTAACAGCCCATTTAGACCTGGCATGGGCGTAAATGACACGAAAAGACGCTAGGTTCCACCCCCCTTTTCTTCGCCAGGATTATGAGTCATTCTTCATCTAAACGGGAATGTATGAACATCCTAGCAGTTGGCATCCTAATGACAGCAGACATTGTACAGTAAGTGATATTTTATTATGTTTGCAGTTAGTAATAATAGTAGTAAAAAAAACAAAAAAACATTGATACGTTTTTGAAATTAATGCTCCACGTATGTTTAAAATGATCAAAATACGTACATATTAAATGTTATTATAAATGTGCCCTTTACTACATTACATATACAGGTATACTTATATCATGTAAAAAAAAAAACATAATGGAGGTGTTTGGATTTTTTTCCCAAGGGCTTTATAGGCACTATAGAGTGGCTTCCACAGGATCCATTGTAAGCGATAAGCTAAATAAAATAAAAAAGTGCAGTTCCCCTTAAAGGGACTGATTAAAACAAATTCAATTGATGTGTTTTGGTATCCTTTAGTGTTTTTTTTTAATGGAGTATGTTTTTTTCCAAGGAATATATATATATACATTTATAACATATTTCATATCATAAAAAACAGTGCAGCCTCTCTCCAGTGCACCTATAGCGATAAAAAATAAAACATAAAAGTTGTTTCAGTGTAGATGCACTGGACGACTACCTCAATTTTATAGTTTGCACACGCTGTTTAGCGCCTGGTACTAGTAAATCACGCCCTAAATGATACTTGTAGTTGTCATGGATTCCTTCTGACGATTAAAAACTTGCTGGATTCATTATTAAGAACTTATCAGCGACCATTCTCACAACACTTTCATGGGTCTTTATAAATACAGTTTTAAATGTGTTCAGATGTGTTAACTTCCTCTTCTCATTTATTGATTGGTCGAAGCTGTTTGAGCAATCTTCTTCCACCACAAGCCTATACTAGACTGCCACTCATACACATCTGAGGTCCCTCCCAAGATTTCTCGTTGTCCCCATTGTGTTGAGTTTTTTCTTGCCCTGATGTGGGATGTGTGCTTGTGCAGCCCTTTGAGACATGTGTGATTAGGGGCTATATAAGTAAACTTTGATTGATTGATTGATTGATTGATTGAAGTGCTGACACTTATGGTCAATTAAATGTTTTTTCCAAAGATGAAAAATACAGTTGGCTAATTCTAATTTGTGCCGGCAAGGCCGCAGGCGATCAGCAATCTGCGCACCTGGGACTGATGAAGGCGAGCAGTATAAAGACCAGCGGACCTGAAGATCCTGGGACGGAACGTACTTCTCTGTATTCAGAAAGCTATCGCGTATCCCCTCCCACACTCTCTCTCTGTGTCTTCCCAGTTCCCGTGTCTTATGTCCTTTGTGTTTCCCGCAGTGCTTTCCCTGTCTTCCGTGATCGAGCTGTGTGCCTCGACTTCCCTTTGGGTTCTGGACTGCCTCCCTCCATCCTCGACCCCCTGCTTGGACACGGACCTCTTACGCCCCGCTATAGCCCCCCCCCGTCCACCCCCCCACTTCCTGCCTGTCACACGGACACTCGAGCCTGCCTTTCCCCTCCGGAACTTCCGCCTCTCGCTCAACACTCCAGGTAACACACTCATTAATTCCTACACATAGTCTCACACCATACACCCCTTGGATTTTTGTCACACCCCATACCCGTGTTTAGATTATATTATGATTGTTTGATTATTATATATTGTACATATATAACTACGCCCTAGGGAGGTGTTTAGGGCACGTCCGACCGGTAGGAGGCCACGGGGAAGACCCAGGACACGTTGGGAAGACTATGTCTCCCGGCTGGCCTGGGAACGCCTCGAGCTGGACGAAGTGGCTGCGGAGAGGGAAGTCTGGGCTTACCTGCTTAGGCTGCTGCCCCCGCGACCGACCTCGGATAAGCGGAAGAAGATGGATGGATGGATAAATATGCCCTCTTGTGGTCTGTGCCGTCGACTCCCCTCGCAAACATAACACTTGCATGGTTTTGCTATCCAACTCTTCTTAGCTTTAAGTGGCTGAGGTGGAAGTGTGCCATAACCTTCATTCTTTTTCCTAATAAATGCACACCATCAACATTGAAATTACACTTTTAAAATGTATGCATTGATGAAAATAATATAAACAAACAAATCTCCGCTGTTCACCACCACACAGATTGTGGCACCTAAGCAGAACTGCTCTCATGCATGCTCTTTTGCAGAAACTATGGCCATGCATTTTAAGTTACAGGCACTGCGTGCCGTCTGGATTTTATACATTTTTATTTGTTGCACTCATTGAAAAATTAATTTAACAGACTAGAAATCAGATCTTTTTTCTAATCAAATTAATCTATTAGTCACCCTACTTCAGGCTTCTAAAAATCATACTTTTTTATATTAATAGTTTGTAGGATTTTCGGCACCGTTTATTTAGATGTTGCAAATAAGTCATGCACACTTTTGCTTTTAAGCTGTATATATTAAACTGAGTCTATTATTTCGACCATCACTATCACAGTCAACATTTAATAAATAATCCAATGCACGATATAATAACAATGTTAACACTATTCAAGATTCTGCAATTTTATTTTTCCACCATCTGAAATACAGAGTGATCATAAAAAAAAAAATATCCTTGAATTAATCTGTTCTTTTAGATTGTTCCCTTTCCGTGGTCGACTTTGTGCGTGAAATATTGGAATAATAGTCTTGCCAACATGTCTGTAGTGCAAGCATATTAGAGTACTTACGCTCCATCAAAAAGCAGACATTTTTATTTGGGTTAAAATCTTAATTCTAACATCCTTAAGAGGAATATGGTCAAGTAATTGACAACTTTGTGCGCTATATACAAGTTGAAGTTGAAGGTCAGAAAATTTCCTGGACATTTTTAGGATTTAATATTTTTTGGGATTCTATGGTTTTCTTTGGTTCACCCTGTACATGACATTATTTATTGTTTTCATAAAGAGTACCATGTTTTTTGTTGATCATTAATAATCAAAAACATTTTTAGAATAATTGTATCTAAGTTATCACAAAACTGTGTTACATTGAGTTCAGCTCGCCCGGCGAGAAGACAAAAGCTGTCTTTGAACCAACCGAGAAGAAGGCTTGTTAAACTCCACTGTGTAGGATGGGAAGCAACATGAAGGTGTTCTGTTTCTTTGATGTATTGTAATCAACAGAAATATTTTGTTTTGACCTGAGAACTACAAAGCGGAGAGGAAGCAGGACCAGACTCCCCTCCAGGCACCGCTTCTTTGAACTGTTTTACGACCTTTTCTTTGAGCTGTTCTGTAACCAAAGGCGATAGCTGTTTACGACCCCCGTCCCTTAGAAACAGCTGTTGGCATGTAATATGGGAAAGTCCAAATAAAAGAGGCGTACAATCTTTCGCCAGAGCGTGGTGAGACTGTAAAAAGAGTACAGTCCAGACGTCTCTCCTCAATTGAGCCAAATTTAATCATGTCTCTGTTTAATTCCTTGCTTCTTGTCTTGTTTAATAGATGTCATCAGTGTTTGAACCTGACAAACATTATTAACAAACAATAATTGTATAGTTTTACATGCAGAAAGCAATGTGAAATACATATGAATGATGTAGTCGAGGTTCCTGTGGTTTATTCGTTATACAGTGCTCAATACCGGGGTAGAGCGGAATATACGTTAGGCCAGGGGTCACCAACGCGGTGCCCGCGGGCACCAGGTAGCCCGTAAGGACCAGATGAGTAGCCCGCTGGCCTGTTCTAAAAATAGCTCAAATAGCAGCACTTACCAGTGAGCTGCCTCTATTTTTTAAATTGTATTTATTTACTAGCAAGCTGGTCTCGCTTTGTTCGACATTTTTAATTCTAAGAAGGACAAAACTCAAATAGAATTTGAAAATCCAAGAAAATATTTTAAAGACTTGGTCTTCACTTGTTTAAATAAATTCATTATTGTTTTTACTTTGCTTCTTATAACTTTCAGAAAGACAATTTTAGAGAAAAAATACAACCTTAAAAATGATTTTAGGATTTTTGAACACATACCTTTTTACCTTTTAAATTCCTTCCTCTTCTTTCCTGACAATTTAAATCAATGTTCAAGTAAATTTATTTTTTTATTGTAAAGAATAATAAATACATTTTGATTTAATTCTTCATTTTAGCTTTTGTTTTTTCGACGAAGAATATTTGTGAAATATTTCTTCAAACTTATTATGATTAAAATTCAAAAAAAATATTCTGGCAAATCTAGAAAATCTGTAGAATCAAATTTAAATCTTATTTCAAAGTCTTTTTAATTTCTTTAAAAAATTTTGTTCTGGAAAATCTAGAAGAAATAATGATTTGTCTTTGTTAGAAATATAGCTTGGTCCAATTTGTTATATATTCTAACAAAGTGTAGATTGGATTTTAATCTATTTAAAACATGTCATCAAAATTCTGAAATTAATCTTAATCAGGAAAAATTACTGATGATGTTCCATAAATTATTTTTTAAATTTTTTCAAAAAGATTCGAATTAGCTAGTTTTTGTCTTCTTTTTTTCGGTTGAATTTTGAATTTTATAGAGCCGAAATTGAAGATAAACTATGTTTCAAAATTTAATTGTCATTTTTTTCGTGTTTTCTCCTCTTTTAAACCGTTCAATTAAGTGTAAATATCATTAATTATTAATAATAACATAGAGTTAAAGGTAAATTGAGCAAATTGGCTATTTCTGGCAATTTATTGAAGTGTGTATCAAACTGGTAGCCCTTCGCATTAATCAGTACCCAAGAAGTAGCTCTTGCTTTCAAAAAGGTTGGTGACCCCTGCGTTAGGCTATTTCTTCTCTACAAGACTGTTTCGCAGGTTTCCCTACTCTTCAGGGGATTTTTTATTTATTTATTTACCCTTGAAGAGCATGGAAACCTGCGAAACAGGCTTGTAGGAATGAAATAGCCTATGTCTTTTTTTTCCTGAACTAACGTATATGAATGATGTATGTAATGGATAAATGGACATTAGACATTACTCTCTAAGTTTTTCTTTCAGTAATCCAAAGAGGATCATTAGGTCTTCAAAAAAGTATGCGATTTTTGTTATTCTTATAGCATAAGAGCATATAATATCACGTGACAACCTCTGCGGAAGGCAACAGTTGAAGTAAACAGAGGTCTGGCTATAAGAATAACAAAAATCGCATCACTCTGTAACTTTATTGAGGACTTTTGTTGGTGAAAATGTTAATGAGTGGAAAAGGAAGAGGGAAGGGGAGAGCCATGCTGCCCCCACCTTTGTATTTTTCCTTGAATTCAATAGTTTATCAGAGTGCTGACACTTGCAACTTTTTTTTGGCCCCATTGTTGCTTATTTTGCTGTCATGCTCCAAACAAAAAGCACTACGTTTCGTTGTTTGGGGTTAACAGACTAGAGCAGGGGTATCAAACTCTTTTTAGCTCAGGGGCCACACTATTAAAATAATAGCATTAAGACTAAAAAAAATAAAGACAACTTGAGATTGTTTTCTTTGTCTTACTTTGGCCAAAAATAGAACAAACCCATTCTGAAAATACTACAATAAAAATATAGAAAGAAATACCAGCAGCGGTAAAGTTTAGATCCATGAAGGAAAGAAGAAAGTAAATGAATTATTTTGTATTTATTTTTTATGAATTAAGTAACGTTTATGACAACCTTTTTCCAAAACTCCAATATAGAATGTGAGATATAACAGGATAATGCATACATTTATAATTTGTTTTCAAACTGGTTACAAAGAAGCGGGACCCCAAACATTTACTGTGGGACCCCATTTGTATGACTTGATGGGGTCCCTGGGACCCCATTTAGAAAATTCCTGATGGAGTATTGGTGCATGCAAAACAGCAGCAGGCGGCTGTGGCCTGCGGGCCGATTCTAATACTAATCAAATATCATCACTGTGGCCATAGATAATTAATTTGTGGGCCGGATCCTGCCCGCGGGCCTTGACTTTGACACCCCTGGACTAGAGTGTTATGCGTATTATTTAGCCGAACAATAACTAAGACAGTATACAAAAAATCTCGGTAAACTTTTGGGGTAAGTTTTTGTAAAAATCGAATCATACGAAAAGTGGTCAAAACCCACATTGAGGTACCAATTTTCGGTAAATACATCTTTGTTGAAGGTAGTGATGGGTGCCTTTTGCATTTGAGTCGATAATTACCAATTCCTATAGCTACCGAGTACCAATTTTCATTACGTGTGGGTGTGTTCAAATGTACTAATAAAAAGGTTAATTGTTAAGAAAATCTAAATTGTTTTAAATTGAACATTTATCACTGAGCTGTGCTCTCCAGTTGTTATTTTGTTTTTTTACACTTCAGTGTCTCATTTGCAAGTACTGTACTCTATTATATCACATAGTTGACTCTGTATTTGCAAGTACTGTACTCTATTATATTACATAGTAGACTTTGCATGCTGCTGCAATTCCAATACTTTAGATGGCCGTAGTGCATAGACTACGGTGTGTTGCTTTAGCCAGGAAGTAGTCTTTGCCATTGAGTTGAATGTGCCGGCTTCGACTTTTGTTGAGCCCTACGAAGTGTTTACATTGTAAATATTGTAATTATTACACACTAGCTGTTTGATTGTAACGTGCATCTTAGTTGTAGTTGTAGGGATCCTTAAAAATTGGTTAAAGTCAAAACCAGTCATGCTCCCATAGTTGAACATTTTCTTGAACTCTCTATTTTAAAAGTCTTATTTGTTCTTTTGGTGTTATTGTTTTTCTACTGCAGAGGTGTCAAAGTTGTTTTCCCTGAGGGCCACATCGCAGTTATGTTTGGCCCTAGTGGGCCGCTTCTAACGGTGAATACTACTATTACACAATTTTTTTATACATTTTATTAGTAGGGTTAGGGTCCACCCTAACCCTAACCCTAGATTAAAAAAAAAAAAAAAAAAAAAATATGCTAAGGTGCAATAATTTCCCTACAAATTTTAGTGTATATTACTGTAAATGGAAAAAACAGTAGTGCTGTTTTTATGGTAAAAAAAAAAAAAGGCAGCTCAGTTGCCAGAATTTTACTGTAAAATTTACATTTGTTTTTTTTGCTGTAAATAAAAGAAACTGCAATTTTACAGTAACATTTTGGCACCTGAGCTGCCAGTTTGTTAGTTTTTACCGCAAATCAACAACTGTAGATTTTTCGGGGTATTACTGTAAATGCCAAAACGGCACCACAGTTTATTACAGTAAAAAAAAAGTACTATTTTTTGTTCATTTCGAGAAAAATGCTGTAAAAACCACAGTAAAATTTACAATTTTACCATGAAATCTATTGCTACTTTTACAATGCATAATTTGATGGATAACTTGCTTTGAAATCATTATTTTAATTATTTATTTATCTTTAAAAAATGGTTTGAATGTTTGATAATATATTTTTGCATAATTAGACAATATTTAAGTCAACATAATTCTCAAATACATGGAGTACATATATTTTTTTTTCCCAAAATAGAAAGAAAAAATACATTTAGTAAGAAAAGTTACAGTACTTTATTGATACATGTTATTTCCAGGCTTTCCAGGGCCGAGTAAAATGAAGTGGCGGGCCACATTTGGCCCCCGGGCCTTGAGTTTGACACCTGTGTCCGTAGTGTCTATGTGCTTGTGGGTTTTTACCTGCTTTAGGACAATGCATGCAATTTAGCTTTTGTGCTAATTCCAGCATATTTATGTTGATGCTGTTTTTTTTTTGCGGTCACATTCAATAATATGTACTGTCCTAATTAAAATAAATACATAAATTAAAAACAAGTTGTCATTATCAATTTTAGAGGTAAAAGTGCATGTCTATAGAAAAGCCGGTAACACTTCAGTATGGGGAACATATTCACCATTAATTTGTTGCTTATTAACATGCAAATTAGTAACATATTGGCTCTTAATTAGTCATTATTAAGTACTTATTAATGTCTTATGGCAGGGGTGTCCAAACTTTTTCCACTTAGGGCCGCACACTGAAAAATTAAAGCACGTGGGGGCCATATTGATATTTTAAATTTTTAAACCATAACAAAATATATGGATTTTTATATTATTTTACCTTTAGGGGTCCCGGGGACCATAAAGGGTCTCAGTCATTAAAATGTTAAAAATAAGTCAAATTATTATATTTTTTTTATTTAACGCTTACAGTAAATCTCTATATCAACTTAAAGTTGATATAAAGTAATTAAAAAAACGGTTTTATGGCTTTTATGTCAAAAACAACTTTGTTTTTTATAGTAAAACTGAAATATGCAGTATTTAGTAATTAGAGCCCTAAAAGATCAATAATGCACTGATTTTAATTTTTTAATATTTTTGAGTAATCACAGTGAAAAGATAAATACAATACCACCAAATATATTTGGGATCTAAAAGTGATACATTGTTATTAGGTTTTTCTTTTACTTTCAACACTTAAGTTAGGAGATCAACTTTGAACTATTACGTTTGAACTATTATTTTGTTTCTTTTATGCTCTTTTGTCAAATAAAACGTTGATGTTTTTATATGGCAAGTACACAATATATGCAATATTTACCACTTAAAACATGTTAAAGTGAAATATTTGAAGTAATTGGAGCCTTAAAAATAATTCATTATAACATGGATTTTTTGGCTTTTTTTTTTTTTTTTTGGAACAATGGCAAAAAAAGAAAAAGAAAGAAAGACAAAAAAAAAGAAAAACAGCCTGCAAGGCAGCTTTGTGTCAACATTGCAACTTTTTCTCGTTAGATTTTACCTCATTCATTTTTTTTTTTGCAATAGCATTTCCAGAATGTGTGGCGGGCCGGTAAACAATTAGCTGCGGGCCGCAAATGGCTTTGGACACCCCTGTCTTATGGTAACACTTTATTATGGGGAACATATTCACCATTAATTATTTGCTTATTAACATGCACATTAGTAACATATTAGCTCTTAATTAGTCATTACTAAGTACTTATTAATGCCTTATTCTGCATGGCCTTATTATACAACCAGTAAGCCATTAACTAAGAGTCTTCCCTCAATAACCTCAGAATTATTGCGTATTAGTAACCTTAACCCTTATATGATCCCCTAGTGTCCAAATAACTCTAAATTAAGTCTTTGTTACTTTAATAAGCAGCTAATTAATGGTGAATATGTTCCCCATACTAAAGTGTTACCAAAAATCCAATGTAAATTAGCATCGATCTGGCACATTTTGAAAAGTTTAGAGGGCCTCCTTCATTACCAAGTAGTCCGCCCGCACTGTTTGTTTCCCGGCCAAGTGCTTGAGCCAGTGCCGAGTGTAACATGCAATAAAAAGTATCGAAATGTGGCACAGTTTGATTTTACTAATACCCACAGATATTGGTTGATACTAATTAAAAAGTACCGGGTTCAACACCCATCCCGAGCTGAGGGGGTCTACTCACTTTCTCGTCCCCTCTCCTTGTTTTTGAGCTGATGTAGTTTGTGTTCCCGGTGCTGCTTCTCCAACTCCTGCTCATTGCGCTGCTGCTCTATCTTCCGCTGGTGCTCCAACAGCTCTTGCTGGTGCTTCAGCGCCAATAAATCCTGTTGATGCTGTTGGACAAAAAGTGTCATTGAAGATGGAAAAAAAAGAGGACTAGTATAATGAGAGAGAATACATCAATGACTTTAAAGCTAGTCTAAAAGGACTTGACAGTTCCAGCCTTGAGTCCTAAAAGTGCAGTGCAAGTCGGCTGATGTTCATATACAGTAAAATCTAGTTTATTACTGTTAGTTGGTGGTTAATTAATTTCCGCAAAATAGGAAATATAATTCAAATATTTTCAAAGCTAATGCATAAAACATGTTTTAAATACAGTGGAACCAAAATTAAAAAAACCCTTATTGTATGAACTTTTCCATTTACAAACCACAAACCCGAATAGAAAATATAGTTTCGTCCCACCCACTGTGTGCAATTGTGCAATTAAATGACATAAAATTCAAGTAAATAATTCTTGGGTGACATTGGATGACATTCTGACGATAAAATTGCATTTGTGTCTTTTTCTAAGCAAACTGTCGTGTGCTGGCATGTTGTGAAGTACAAAACCCAGAACCAGTGACGTTGGCATGTTGTGTAAATCGTAAATAAAAACAGAATACAATGATTTGCAAATCCTTTTCAACTTATAATCAATTGAATAGACTGCAAAGACAAGACACTTAACGTTCAAACGGAAAATCTTGTTATTTTTTTAGCATATATTAGCTCATTTGGAATTTGATGCCCGCAACATGTTTCAAAAAAAGCTGGCACAAGTGGCAAAAAAGACTGAGAAAGTTGAGGAATGCTCATCAAACACTTATTTGGAACATCCCGCATGTGAACGGGCTAATTGGGAACAGGTGGGTGCCATGATTGGGTATGAAAGCAGCTTCCATGAAATGCTCTGTCGTTCACAAACAAGGATGGGGCGAGGGTCACCACTTTGTCAACAAATGCGTGAGCAGAGAAATCACTGCACGTAAGCGGCAAGGCTGAAAACCAACATTGAATGCCCGTGACCTTCGATCCCTCAGGCGGTACTGCATCAAAAAGGGACATCAGTGTGTAAAGGATATCACCACATGGGCTCAGGAACACTTTAGAAATCCACTGTCAGTAACTACAGTTGGTCGCTGCATCTGTAAGTGCAAGTTAAAACTCTACTATGCAAAGCGAAAGTCATTTATCAACAACACCCAGAAACGCCGCCGGTTTCGCTGGGCCCGAGCTCATCTAAGATGGTCTGATGCAAAGTGGAAAAGTGTTCTGTGGTCTGACGAGTCCACATTTCAAATTGTTTTTGGAAACTGTGGACGTCTAGTCCTCCGGAACAAAGAGGAAAAGAACCATGCGGATGGGTATAGGCCCAAAGTTGAAAAGCCAGCATCTGTGATGGTATGGGGGTGTATTAGTGTCCAAGGCATGGGTAACTTACACTTCTGTGAAGGCACCATTAATGCTGAAAGGTACATACAGGTTTTGGAGCAACATAAGTTGCGTCCAAGCAACGTTATCAGGGACGCCCCTGCTTATTTCAGCAAGACAATGCCAAGCCACATGTTACAACAGCATGGCTTCATAGTAAAAGAGTGCGGGTACTAGACTGGCCTGCCTGTAATCCAGACCTGTCTGCCGTTGAGAATGTGTGGCGCATTATGAAGCCTAAAATACCACAACGGAGACCCCCGGACTGTTGAACAACTTAAGCTGTACATCAAGCAAGAATGGGAGAGAATTCCACCTGAAAAGCTTCAAAAATTGGTCCCCTCAGTTCCCAAGCATTTACTAAGTGTTGTTAAAAGGAAAGGCCATGTAACTGTCACGATCGGGTCGCAGCTTGCTGCGCGGTTGTTCTCCCAAGATGCAAAAAAGGACAGCTCCGGACGAAGGCGTAAAGGTAAGATTTGATTTATTAACATAAATCACCCAACTACCAAAAACACAGGCAAAGAACAAAAAAGACAAGCATGCCTAACACACGTGAAGCTAAGACTTAGCCAGAAGCTATGGCATGGAAAAAGAAAACTTACTTGGTGAGAACGTGACGCAAACAATGAAGCCAGGCCGACTGACTAGCAAAGACAGGCTTAAATAATTTCTCTGATTAGTGCTCGGGAAGCAGGTGAGCGGACGAGCACTAATCAAAGACAGGTGAACACAATAAGTCGCCATGGTGACAAAACAAACAAGGAAGCGCAAACGGGAACTGAATAAGTCCAAAACTAACAGAACATAACTAAACAAAACATGATCCGTGTTCCACCTGAAAAGCTTAAAAAATGTGTCTCCTCAGTTTCCAAACGTTTACTGAGTGTTGTTAAAAGGAAAGGCCATGTAACACAGTGGTAAAAATGCCCCTGTGCCAACTTTTTTGCAACGCGTTGCTACCATTAAAATCTAAGTTAATGATTATTTGCAAAAACAAATTAAGTTTCTCAGTTGGAACATTAAATATCTTGTCTTTGCAGTCCATTCAACTGAATACAAGTTGAAAAGGATTTGCAAATCATTGTGAATGAATTAAATTTGATACTATACAGCTTTCGACAAGCCACGGCGCATGTTTGTCAACACATGCCTTCACAGCCCTTGCAAGTAACGTTCCCTCTAAGGTGCGCGCCTGTGTAATTGCGCACTGCTCAAGCGTCCTCTGCGCACGGCAAATCTATGCCACGCACAAAATCAAATAAAAAAATAAGCGCATAACAATTTTCGACACACGGACACGACAGAGAAAACAGTTTTTGTCATCGTTGTTCAAATATTGTAACGTCTGTCGAGACGCTTTGAGGACATGAATTCCATCCATCACTTTACTGAGCAAAACTCTTTATTGTCGGCCATAAACACATCACCAAAACATTAGTAAAAAAAATGATATCCAGCAAAAGTGCTCATTTTCTGCAGTACAAACCAGACCAAAAGCAACTTTGTTATATCAACAGCAGCCGCTCGCTCTTTCTCACTTGCGCCAACACATGCACATATGGCACTTAGCCAGTGATGCGTTTACTAGCCACACAAAAAGTCGGACAACTCCAACACCACACATAAAGTGTCATTCCATTTTTGTGTGTGTGTATATATATATATATATATATATATATATATATATATATATATATATATATATATATATATATATATATACACTACCGTTCAAAAGTTTGGGGTCACATTGAAATGTCCTTATTTTTGAAGGAAAAGCACTGTACTTTTCAATGAAGATAACTTTAAACTAGTCTTAACTTTAAAGAAATACACTCTATACATTGCTAATGTGGTGCATGACTATTCTAGCTGCAAATGTCTGGTTTTTGGTGCAATATCTAGGTGTATAGAGGCCCATTTCCAGCAACTATCACTCCAGTGTTCTAATGGTACAATGTGTTTGCTCATTGGCTCAGAAGGCTAATTGATGATTAGAAAACCCTTGTGCAATCATGTTCACACATCTGAAAACAGTTTAGCTCGTTACAGAAGCTACAAAACTGACCTTCATTTGAGTAGATTGAGTTTCTGGAGCATCACATTTGTGGGGTCAATTAAACGCTCAAAATGGTCAGAAAAAGAGAACTTTCATCTGAAACTCGACAGTCTATTCTTGTTCTTAGAAATGAAGGCTATTCCACAAAATTGTTTGGGTGACCCCAAACTTTTGAACGGTAGTGTATGTATACTGTATGTATACGTGTATCTATATATACACACATTTATACACATATCCATCCATCCATCCATCCATTTTCTACACACATATATATACACACATTTATACACATATATACATACATATATACACATTTATATACACATTTATAATAATTGTACCCCCCCCCAAAAAAATATCGAGAAAAACAAACCACAAATGGTTCGAAATTTTGAAAACCCAGAAATTGAGTTAAAATAATACCCCTATAACCCTCAAAAAATAACTCCAAAATTTAACCCAACAGTAGCAACTCATAAATTGGGTTATCCAAATAACCCAGCATGTTTTAGTGTGTAGACCCCGAAATCAAAAAGTTAGGAAACCCTGATTTAGCCCAAACATATGTAGAATAATCTTCTTTTTTTAAATCCCCCCAAAATCTGCATATATGTATGTGATTTGGAGCTTTAAACGATAAAAAGTGCCAATGAAAAAAAATGTTTACACGTATTTGCTCAGCAAAGCCCTCCGTCCACTCTGCCTGTCGGATGACCTCACCTTGATATGTTCATGCAGCTGCACCTCATGTTGCCTCGACAGCTGTTCATCCTGCCTCTGGAACTCGGCGATGAGCAACTGTCTCTGGAGCTGCTGCTTGTGTTTGAGAGCCACCAGCTCCTGCTGCAGCTGCTGCGCTTGGTGGTCTGCAGAGGGGTTCAAAGAAGTCGCCGTTTAGGCCGTGGCTGCGAACAAAACAAGTACTTACGTGGCTTTTAACATCAGAGGACCGTCATCACTTACTAATGACTGGCCCGTCAGATGTGGGACAAGCGGTGGATGTGGGCGCTGCAGGTTGTGGTTGGGGAAGTAATCCATAATTGGTCTGTTGGTGGTGGTGGTCAACCATCCGCAGGTCCATAGGGAGGATAGTTGCGGCGGTGGCGGGCACCTGCGTGGGCAGTGCTGCTGAACTCACGTCAACTAGGAGACACAAGAAGAAGGCAACAGGAAGCTATTTACATCAGTTTTTCAACCACTGTGCGATACAGTCTGGTGTGCCGTGGGAGATTACGTCATTTCACCTAATTGGGTTGAAAACATTTTTTTGTACACCAGTAATTATAATCCACAAATAATGTGGACAGCGGGAGGCAGTGTGCAGGTAAAAAGGTGTCTAACGCTTAAACCAAAAATAAACAAAAGGCGAGTGCCGCTAAGAAAAGGCATTGAAGCTTAGGGATGGCTATGCAGAACGAAAGTAAAACTGAACTGGCTGCAAAGTAAACAAAAACAGAATGCTGGACGACAGCAAAGACTTACAGCGTGTGTAGCTGCAGACAGCGTCCACAAAGTACAAACCCTGTTTCCCTATGAGTTGGGAAATTGTGTTAGATGTAAATATAAACGGAATACAATGATTTGCAAATCATTTTCAACTCATATTCAATTGAATGCACTACAAAGACAAGATATTTGATGTTCAAACTCATAAACTTTAATTTTTTTTGCAAATAATAATTTACTTAGAATTTCATGGCTGCCAAAGTAGTTGGGAAAGGGCATGTTCACCACTGAGTTACATGGCCTTTCCTTTTAACAACACTCAGTAAACGTTTGGGAACTGAGGAGACACATTTTTGAAGCTTCTCAGGTGGGATTCTTTCCCATTCTTGCTTGATGTACAGCTTAAGTCGTTCAACAGTCCGGGGGTCTCAGTTGTGGTATTTTAGGCTTCATAATGCGCCACACATTTTCAATGGGAGACAGGTCTGGACTACAGGCAGGCCAGTCTAGTACCCGCACTCTTTTTACTATGAAGCCACGTTGATGTAACACGTGGCTTGGCATTGTCTTGCTGAAATAAGCAGGGGCGTCCATGGTAACGTTGCTTGGATGGCAACATAAGTTGCTCCAAAACCTGTATGTACTTTTCAGCCTTAATGGCGCCTTCACAGATGTGTAAGTTACCCATGTCTTGGGCACTAATACACCTCCATACCATCACAGATGCTGGCTTTTCAACTTTGCGCCTTTAACAATCCGGATGGTTCTTTTCCTCTTTGGTCCGGAGGACACAATGTCCACAGTTTCCAAAAACAATTTGGAAATGTGGACTCGTCAGACCACAGAACACTTTTCCACTTTGTATCAGTCCATCTTAGATGAGCTCAGGCCCAGCGAAGCCGACGGCGTTTCTGGGTGTTGTTGATAAACGGTTTTCGCCTTGCATAGGAGAGTTTTAACTTGCACTTACAGATGTAGCGACCAACTGTAGTTACTGACAGTGGGTTTCTGAAGTGTTCCTGAGCCCATATGGTGATATCCTTTACACACTGATGTCGCTTGTTGATGCAGTACAGCCTGAGGGATCGAAGGTCACGGGCTTAGCTGCTTACGTGCAGTGATTTCTCCAGATTCTCTGAACCCTTTGATGATATTACGGACCATAGATGGTGAAATCCCTAAATTCCTTGCAATAGCTGGTTGAGAAAGGTTTTTCTTAAACTGTTCAACAATTTGCTCACGCATTTGTTGACAAAGTGGTGACGCTCGCCACATCCTTGTTTGTGAATGACTGAGCATTTCATGGAATCTACTTTTATACCCAATCATGGCACCCACCTGTTCCCAATTTGCCTGTTCACCTGTGGGATGTTCCAAATAAGTGTTTGATGAGCATTCCTCAACTTGATCAGTATTTATTGCCACCTTTCCCAACTTCTTTGTCACGCGTTGCTGGCATCCAATTCTAAAGTTAATGATTATTTGCAACAAAAAAAAAAAGTTTATCAGTTTGAACATCAAATATGTTGTCTTTGTAGCATATTCAACTGAATATGGGTTGAAAATGATTTGCAAATCATTGTATTCCGTTTATATTTACATCTAACACAATTTCCCAACTCATATGGAAACGGGGTTTGTACATCTGTACATGACATGACAATCAACACCAAAATAGGAGCGCAAGACAAGAATGAAAATAAAACACACAGGAAAA
>NC_084743.1:25224827-25247327 GCF_033978785.1 Entelurus aequoreus | reverse complement strand
ATATATATATATATATATATATATATATATATATATATATATATATATATATATATATATATATATATATATATATATATATATATATATATATATATATATATACCCCAAAAGGGACAAGCAGTAGAAAATGGATGGATGGATATATGTATATCTGGGTACATATATATGTATATCTATTTGTATATATAGCTATATATGTAGATATATATATATACACATTAATACATAAATTCATAAACCTATATACATACATTCATACATATATACATACATGTACATACATACATCCATTCATCTATCCATCCATTTTCTTCCGCTTATCCAAGGTCGGGTCACGGGGGCAGCAGCCTAAGCAGAGAAGCCCAGACTTCCCTTTCCCCAGCCACTTCGTCCAGCTCTTCCCGGGGGATCCCTAGGCGTTCCCAGGCCAGCCGGGAGACACAGTCTTCCCAACGTGTCCTGGGTCTTCCCCTTGGCCTCCTGCCGGTCGGACGTGCCCCAAACACCTCCCTTGGGAGGTGTTCGGGTGGCATCCTGAGCAGATGCCTGAACCACCTCATCTGGCTCCTCTCAATGTGGAGGAGCAGCGGCTTTACTTTGAGTTCCTCCCGGATGACAGAGCTTCTCACCCTATCTCTAAGGGAGAGCCCCGCCACCCGGCGGAGAAAACTCATTTCGGCCGCTGGTACCCGTGATCTTGTCCTTTTGGTCATAACCCAAAGCTCATGACAATAGGTGAGGATGGGAACGTAGATCGACCGGCAAATTGAGAGCTTTGCCTTCCGGCTCAGCTCCTTCTTCACCACAACTGAAGACGACGCACCAATCCGCCTGTCGATCTCACAATCCACTCTTCCCCCACTCGTGAGCAAGACTCCTAGGCACTTGAACTCCTCCAGTTGGGGCAAGATCTCCTCCCCAACTTGGGGAGGAGATATACATACATGGGTCGAGCCGTCGGCGACCAAACGGAACCAGGACTGGTTCATTGAAAAATAAACTGGACATGCTGATTATTGATAAGAACAAGGCAAAAGACAAGCAGCTGCAAGCAAACACAAGAGGGAACAAGTTAAAGCTCACATAGGCTAGATCAGTGGTTCTTAACCTGGGTTCGATCGAACCCTAGGGGTTCGGTGAGTCGGCCTCAGGGGTTCGGTGGAGCCTCCGCCACGGAGGTAAAGACACATCCGACTAATCGTGTAAATAAAAACTTCTCCCTATCGACGTATTATGGATACTCCCAAACAATGTTTCTTCTGATTTTCTATCTGATTTGCAGGTTGTTTGATTGATCGATTGAAACATTTACTAGCAGATTGCAAAGGAAGAGAATACATTATATGAAACAGTACAGTTTACACAGTACAGTACATATTCCGTACAATTGACCAATGAATGGTAACACCCGAATAAGTTTTTCAACTTGTTTAAGTCGGGGTCCACGTTAATCAATTCATGGTAATGTGTGTAAAGTGTGTAATTTGTTGTGAGTTCATGCACTGTGTTGGTTTTGTTCTACGAACAAGGTGATGTTCATGCACGGTTCATTTTGTGCACCAGTAAAAAAACATATAACTTTTTCTTGAATTTGAAAAAAAAAACATTTTATTTTTTACTAAAGAAGGGTTCGGTGAATGCGCATATGAAACTGGTGGGGTTCGGTACCTCCAACAAGGTTAAGAACCACTGGGCTAGATCAAGCTTCAAAAATACACTCCAGAGCTGAAATCAAACTGGTGGGCGCTAAAAGCAAAATAGCTGCAGGTTGCAGCTGACAAAAATGACATGAAAGAGTTCTACAGCGGCTTGAGGAAGGTTTATGGCCCAAAGAAGAGAGGCACAATCCAACTGATGGACACCGATGGAGTTACAGTGTTGAATGACAAGAATGAGATTCTAGCCAGATTTGCGACACACTTTGAACAACTGTTAAACATCCCTGGAGAGATTGACTTCACAGCCCTAAATTCAATCCCAGATCGTCAAACCATAGACTACTTTGATGAAGCCCCTGATTTGGGAAAAGTCATTGATGCCATTTCTCAGACAAAGGAAAACATGGTCCCAGGTGGATGTGGTATTCCAGCGGAAATTTGGGGAAAATGGTGAACTAAAACTGGCAGAAAGTGTGCATAGCCTGATCTCTGATATCAGAGATCAGGCTGAGTTAATACCTCAAGACTGGAAAGTTGCAAATATTGTCCCGATTTTCAAAAAGGAAAATCGGAAGGACTGTGGAAATTATAGGGGAATATGCTCTTGTCCCTTGCTGGCAAAATAACGGCCCGAATCCTACTCAACAAGATAAACACTCATCTAAGAAGCAACATCGTACCAGAGACGCATTGTAGATTTAGAGGTGAAAGAAGCACCATCGACATGACTGTCAGCCTACGGCAGATCCAGGATAAATGTGTTGACCAGAACATGTTGTGTTTGTGGACTTTACCAAGGCGTTTGATACTGTGTCAAGTGAAAGCCTCTGGATTGTGCTGCACCACCAAGATCATCAATTTGATTAAATCACTGCATGAAGGCATGCTAGCTCGTGTAGCTGTGGCTACCAATACCTCAACTGATAAAGCAAAGGGGTGTGCTAGCCCCAAGCCTATTTTCAGTTTATCGCTCTCTTTATTCTAAAAGTAGCCTTCAGAGACAGTCAGGATGATATCTACATCCAGACAAGGCATGATGCAGACCTGTTCAAGATCTCTCATTTTATAGCAAAGACTCGGACCACCCGACAGCTCGTGAGTGATGCTCTGGTTGCTCACACTCCGGAAAGCATCCAAAAACTCACAGACGTTTTTTCCAGGGCAGCTACTCAATTTAGTCTAAAGATTTACATCAAGGAGACCAAGTGTTTCTACCAACCAACAAATTCAGTCATTGTCCCTCCAACCCCACAAACCATCACCATAAATCGAGAGCCTTTGGTCCACTGCACAGACTTCAAATACCTGGGAAACATTGTCTCAGACACTGGTCGTATGGAGAATGAAATTCAGTCAAGGATGGGAAATGCGAGTGATGCTGTCGGCAAACTCCCTGATCGATTATGGAAAAACAAACATGTCAAGTGCAAGGTGTGGATTGTGCTGTCAATGCTACTGTGCGTTGCCGAAATCAAAGTCACCAACAATGAGATTCTGAGTCGAAATGGGCTTCTATAGATGTCCGACATCCTCAGTGAGAAAAACTTCCGGGGTCATGTCCATCGGATGAACCAAGACCGACAACCACGCCAACGGCTATACTCCCAGGGGGGCAGGAATAATATGAAGGGAGCAGGAATCAGGGGAGACCACACCTCCACTTCAAAGATGTGGTTGCGAAAAACATGAAGGCCCTTGACATCAATAGCCATCAATGGCAGACAATGGCAAGAGACAGCCTGGGGGTCATTTACATGCACCAAAGCACATTCATGAAATGGAACAGTCCTTGTCGAATCCGACTGACTGCGAGAGAGAGATCAACACACACATATATATATATATATATATATATATATATATATATATATATACACATATATATATATATATATATATATATATATATATATATATATATATATATATATATATATATATATATATATATATATATATATATATATATATATATATATATATATATATATATATATATATATATATATTATCACTGCAATAAGGCGCTTCTGGTAGCCATCCACAAGCTTCTGGGAAGCTGCCAGTTGTGTTTTTGACCACTCCTCTTGACAAAATTGGTGCAGTTCAGTTACATTTTATGGTTTTCTGACATGGACATGTTTCTTCAGCATTGTCCACACGTTTAAGTCAGGACTTTGGGAAGGTCATTCTAAAACCTTAACTCTAGCCTGATTTAGCCATTCTTTTACCACTTTTGACATGTGTTTGGGGTCATTGTCCTGTTGGAACACCCAACTGCGCCCAAGACCCAACCTCCGGGCTGATGATTTTAGGTTGTCCTGAAGAATTTGGAGGTAATCTTCCTTTTTCATTGTCCCGTTTACTCTCTGTAAAACACCAGTTCCATTGGCAGCAAAACAAGCCCAAAGCATAATACTACCACCACCATGCTTGATGGTAGGTGGGGTGTTCCTGGGATTAAAGGTCTCACCTTTTCTCCTCCAAACATATTGCTGGGTATTGTGGCCAAACAGCTCAATTTTTGATTCATCTGACCTCACATGGACAAAGATAAGACCTTCTGGAGGAAAGTTCTGGGGTCAGATCTCGTGGTCAATCTTATTTAATACCAAAATTCTTCTTGGATTGTATGTTTAATGTATCACAACATGTTCTGTTTAAATAAAGCCAATAATTATATATATATATATATATATATATATATATATATATATATATATATATATATATATATATATATATATATATATATATATATATATATATATATATATATATATATATATATATATATACAGTACATATATATATATATATATATATATATATATATATACAGTACATATATATATATATATATATATATATATATATATATATATATATATATATATATATATATATATATATATATATATATATATATATATATATATATTAGAACCTGGATTAATAATATACATGATTCAAATGTGAATACATACAATTTAGACACTGTTTCAATCAATACTCATCCAACAACAGTTTAACTCAGCAGCTTTCACACAAACCACAATAAAACTTAATATGCAGCACACAACGTTCAACATGAAATCAACCGGAAGACTTTGGCAATGCTGATAATATGAAATTAGATTTAAGTACAAATGTTTTTTTACAACTAAACACAATTACATATTTTAATTCAAGCAAAAATAAATCATTCCCTTGTCGAGTTGAGACAAAAAGACTCAATCTTCTATCATGTGCCACCATGAATTCTGCATCTGTGCTTGATATCTGAACATTGAGATCAAATCCTCATCCTGATCCTGATCCACAGGGAACCACTTTGCCCCGTGCCATGCCTGCTGCCAGGCATCAATACCTCCAAACCATTGGCAAGCACCTACGGCCTATCCTGGATGTCTTTGGCACTCGAGTGACCAATGAGGTGCAAACTGAGTTGCAGTTACTTGCAGGGTTAGCCAATGGCATTGTTGGTACCGCACAGTATTTCAGGGAGGGAGGAAACTTGACACCCATCAACAGGACGGCGAGGAGAGAAGAAAGGGTGTGGCAGGACCAGACATGCTGGTGCATCAGTCTGTTTGTGCTATCAGGGTGTGTTTAAAATGTTAATACCTGGGGTAATTATTGTTTTCATTTTTCATTGGAATAAGGCTTGTGTTTAATTGAGCAAGGGTGAGGTCTGGTATTTCTCGGGTTTGCATCTTGGTTTTATAATCAGACTGTGCACAAGATAGGACAAATAAACTTAAAGATGGGGCATGACGAATTTTGATATATATTTAAACATTGTGCATTTTCAATAAAGAAATGATACTTTTGAAGTGGTGGGGCGTGGTTTCATTCGCAATCTGGTAAATGGTAAATGGGTTATACTTATATAGCGCTTTTCTACCTTCAAGGTACTCAAAGCGCTTTGACACTATTTCCACTTTCACCTATTCACACACACATTCACACACTGATGGCGGGAGCTGCCGTGCAAGGCGCTAACCACAACCCATCAGGAGCAAGGGTGAAGTGTTTTGCTCAAGGACACAACGGACGAGGTTGGTAGAAGGTGGGAATTGAACCAGGAACTCTCAAGTTGCTGGCACGGCCACTCTCCCAACTGCGCCCAACTGGAGGTATGTCTGGGCACACCTCCACAATCAAACATCTTGCAGACAAGACTCAAAAAAACGGGTTATAAAAGTGACTGTGAGCAAAGTTTACTCCAAAGCATATCCAATACATATTACCTACTCCTAGACCACTGATCTAGGACCACTGATTCTCAAACTGCGGTACGCAGGCTCTAACTTGTGGTACGCCAAAGAAGTAAATATGTACTTATATGGAGTATCACTTTTGAAGATGTTTGTGCAGTGTGTGTAATGTTACAGTGGTCACAATATTAAATAAAACCTCTGCCTTGTTTTTAATAAATACTTAGCCCTACTATGCTACTGTATTCCAATGTTGGTCATTATGGTGATACTTGGAGATTCGAATCATCATAGGTCCCTTTTAAGCCCCACTCAGCCACACAAACAGTGTGTCTCATCAGGGGGAATCCACACATTTGTGTTACACATTCACTTGTGTTAGTATTTCCAAACTCCCATGTTTTTTCTGTGCAGAGGACTGGCCAGGTAAGATTGTTTTTTGTTTCTGGGGTGGCTTTGGCCGTTGTTTTGATATTGTTGATCAATCACCCTTCTCATCATCATTTCATTGCTCGGTCGACGATACAGTGTTGTTGTTGTTATAATATATATACAGTACCGGCCAAAAGTTTGGACACATCTTCTCATTCACAACACAACTGATGGTCCCAACCCCATTGATAAAGCAAGAAATTCCACTAATCAACCCTGATAAGGCACACCTGTGAAGTGTAAACCATTTCAGGGAGAGAACGCCAAGAGTGTGCAAAGCAGTAATCAGAGCAAAGGGTGGCTATTTTGAAAAAAATAGAATATTAAACATGTTTTCAGTTATTTGACCTTTTTCTGTTAGGTACATAACTCCGCAAATGTTCATTCATAGTTTTATATATATAATATATATATATATATATATATATATATATATATATATATATATATATATATATATATATATATATATATATATATATATATATATATATATATATATATACGTTAGGTCAGAAAAAAACACTTTATACAGTGCTCAATACCGGCTCAATACCTATTTCGCAGGTTTCCCTGCAGGCTTGTAGGGATGAAATTCCCTCTGTGTTTTTTCTGACCTAACGTATATATATATATATATATATATATATATATATATATATATATATATATATATATATATATATATATATATATATATATATATATATATATATATATATATATATATATACACTGTATATATATATACATATATATATATATATATATATATATATATATATATATATATATATATATATATATATATATATATATATATATATATATATATATATATATAAAATGTATATGTATATGCAGGGAAACCTGCGAAACAGGTATTGAGCCGGTATTGAGCACTCTATAAAGGATACACCACAGAAACCTTGACTATATATATATATCCCTACAAGCCTGTTTCGCAGGTTTCCCTAACGTCAGGGGATTTCAAACCTGCGAAACAGGCTTGTAGGGATGATATAGCCTCTGTGATTGTTCCTGACCTAACCTATATTCCGCTCTACCCCGGTATTGAGCACTGTATAACGGATAAACCACAGAAAATCAATTTTTCTTGTAAGACATAAGATATATATACATACCCTGTAAATATATATATACACTACCGTTCAAAAGTTTGGGGTCGCCCAAACAATTTTGTGGAATAGCCTTCATTTCTAAGAACAAGAATAGACTGTCGCGTTTCAGATGAAAGTTCTCTTTTTCTGGCCATTTTGAGCGTTTAGTTGACCCCACAAATGTGATGCTCCAGAAACTCAATCTGCTCAAAGGATGGTCAGTTTTGTAGCTTCTGTAACGAGCTAAACTGTTTTCAGATGTGTGAACATGATTGCACAAGGGTTTTCTAATCATCAATTAGCCTTCTGAGCCAATGAGCAAACACATTGTACCATTAGAACACTGGAGTGATAGTTTCTGGAAATGGGCCTCTATACACCTATGTAGATATTGCACCAAAAACCAGACATTTGCAGCTAGAATAGTCATTTACCACATTAGCAATGTATAAAGTGTATTTCTTTAAAGTTAAGACTAGTTTAAAGTTATCTTCATTGAAAAGTACAGTGCTTTTCCTTCAAAAAATAAGGACATTTCAATGTGACCCCAAACTTTTGAACGGTAGTGTGTATATATGTATATATATATATATATATATATATATATTGTTTCTACTTTATTATGTCTTACAAGAAAAAATGCTTCTATTTTCTCATGATTCGGTTTTCAGCAGACTATTTGGAACAGATTCCTAAAAAAAACAAAAAACGAGGCACCACTGTACTAGAAATGTAAGTGTTATGTTTAACGTCTCTTCTTTTGTTTTTCAGTACTTCACTTCTTTTTTGCACTGAATGAGAAGTAGATTCTGAAAAGACCTTTACAGAAGGCAGATACATCAAAACAACGTTGAGAACTTGTTGAATGAGCAACTCAAACATAACGTTGCAACAACATGCTTTTTGACGACTTTTAATCAATGTTGGTTCCTGGCGTTGATTTGACCATTGAAAATGGGTCGTTTCCCAACCAACAGCGTGGATCCAACGTTAGACACCAACGTCGTCTCAATTTACAAATACAACTATTTTGCAATGCTGTTTCGAAAATCAGTTTTAAAGGACATATATTTTATAATCAACGTTGTATCAATGTCTTGCGCCTGCTGGGTTTGCTTGGCTCAGTAAATAGAACAGTAATCAAAAGGCAAAATCCAGACAGAAGTGGCACATCTATAAACCTCTGGGACTTTCCACAGGGACCTGTGTTTTGGTTAACAGGCTTAAGTCTACATCTTCTCCGAATGAGTCTTAACTCTTTTAGTGCTTACTGTCAAACTCATTCTTGTGCTGCACACAGTGAAACTCCACACACACGGACTGATTTACTAAGATCCAAATAGCACGCGTGTGCAAACTATCAGATTCTGTGTACAATGGGCATGTTGCGTGTGATCTACTAAGACTGTGTGTACAATTGATATAAATGAGTGTGTTGCGTGTGCTATACAAGACTTTCACCGCGGAGACACTCTTATTTACTGCACGTTCATGCTACCATGCTCCTACCTGTTGTGTTTTGCGTTTTCAAACATGCAGGAGACGTCTACCACTTTTTATTGGCATTCCAGGCACAGTCCAAACTGCATCTACAACGTAACCCACTTTCTTCAGGAGATATGTTAATATACAGGATATTGCCAAAAGTATTTGGCCACCTGCCTTGACTCACATATGAACTTGAAGTGCCATCCCATTCCTAACCCATAGGGTTCAATATGATGTCGGTCCACCTGTTGCAGCTATTACAGCTTCAACTCTTCAGGGTAGGCTGTCCACAAGGTTGCGGAGTGTGTTTATAGGAATTTATCAACCATTCTTCCAAAAGCGCATTGGTGAGGTCACACACTGATGAAGGCCTGGCTCTCAGTCTCCGTTCTAATTCATCCCAAAGGTGTTCTATCGGGTTCAGGTCAGGACTCTGTGCAGGCCAGTCAAGTTCATCCACACCAGACTCTGTCATCCATGTCTTTATGGACCTTGCTTTGTGCACTGGTGCACAGTCATGTTGGAAGAGGAAGGGGCCCACTCCAAACTGTTCCCACAAGGTTGGGAGCATGGAATTGTCCAAAATGTTTTGATATCTTGGAGCATTCAAAGTTCCTTTCACTGGAACTAAGGGGCCAAGCCCAACTCCTGAAAAACAACCCCCACACCATAATTCCTCCTCCTCCAAATTACACACTCCTACCACTTCATGGCTGAGTTGCTGTTGTTTCCATAGTCTTCCATTCTCTTATAATAAAGCCGACAGTTGACTTTGGAATATTTAGGAGCGAGGGAATTTCACGGCTGGATTTGTTGCACAGGTGGCATCCTATGACAGTTCCACGCTGGAAATCACTGAGCTCCTGAGAGCGGCCCATTCTTTCACAAATGTTTGTAGAAACAGACTCCATGCCTAAGTGCTTGATTCTATACACCTGTGGCTGATCATTTGGATGGGTGACCAAATACTTTTGGCAATATGGTGTATATTCTATGTGAAAAAACGAACAGCATTGGAAACAAATCACTATAGGACACCAACACGCAACAGTTGAATTTGTTTTCATAAGCCCCTTCAGTCACCCAGCATGCAGCTATAAAATTATAAAATGATGTTGCTGAATAGACGATATGTCCAATATCTTTTTTATTTCTGGCAGGCCAAATATGTTGACACCCACACGTATGATTCTATTTCCATCATCTGTCTTTGCAGCACGAGCACCAATCCTGCAGCCGCGTGTGTCACTGTCAGTTTGCACGTACAATTCAGAGTGTTTGTGCGTGCTGTATAATACAGGGGTGTCCAAAGTGCGGCCCGCAGGTCATTTTTTTAACGGCCCCACGGCACATTTTAAAAATACGGTTGAAAAAAATGTAAAACATAAAAAGTGGTACAAAAGAGCAAACAGGTGAAATGTAACAAGAACATGTTGCAATGTTTACTCTAATAACACAAAGCTGCCATGCAGGCTGTTTCTTTCTTTTAAAAAATAATAGTGAATCAAAATCAATGTCATTATGAATTATTGACCTATTCAAGGCTCCATCCACGTCACATTAAATATTCCACTTTAAAGTATCTTTTGGGGCAAATGTTGCATATTTTGTGTTTGCTATATAAAAACCGGAGCTGTTTTTTTTAAAGAAGGGCCTAAAACGAACAAACAAAAAACATAAACAACAAAAAAATGTATAATTGACGGATAGATCTGAAGTTGATCTCGAGACTATTGTGTTAAATGTAAACAGTAAAAAAAATGTATAATTTATTTTGTAACACTTTAATCACACTAAAATTTTGGATCCCCAAAAATTTTAGTGTGATTTGTTTTTAAGTGTCATTGCTCAAAAAATAATAATGAATTAAATTCAATGGTGTTATTGACCTTTTTAAGGCTCCAATTATTATATAATCTCAAATATTCCACTTAAAAATTGTATTGGGTGAAAATATTGCATATTTTGTGTCTTTTCCATAAAAAAAACATGGTTTTCTTTGACAAAAAGAGCATACAACTTAAATCTTTAAAAACGTTATATTGACAGATAGACCTAAAGTTGATCTAGAGATTTAAAACTTGAATAATAATAAAAATAATAATACTGAATAATGACACATTTTTTTGACCAAAACCCTTTGGGGTCCCCGGGATCAAGCCTGAGTGGAGACCTAAATGTATATTTCTTATACATATATTGTATTGGTTTTTAAAATAAATGGCCCCCGCTTGCTTTGATTTTTCAGTGTGCGGCCCTCAGTGGAAAAAGTTTGGACACCCCTGGTATAATATATTTGCATTTTCTCTTTTCAGTATTTTGACTGTTTTGATCACCAGCGTATATTTTGCATATTAAACAGATTCAAAATGGATTGTAACAGACGCAATCCACTTTGCACACGGTTAGTAGATCAGCTTTGCGTGTGGCATCAAGTTTGCACGCGTTTTAGTGCACGCAAACCTTTAATAGATCAGGATCAGCTGAACAAAATGACGGAATTCTTACAGCTTTGAGAGTAAGTCTTCTAACTTGTCAATATTTTGGGGCCATTGATGATATATTTGAATGCTTCTCTGTGGTAAAATAGCTAAAATTATTGGAATCTTCGGTAAAGCATAACATATCCTGAACTGTAAATTTTTGTATATTCATAATTGACAAACATACAAGAGCACTAGAGATGTCTGATAATGGCTTTTTTACCGATATCCGATATTCCGATATTGTCCAACTCTTAATTACCGATACCGATATCAACCGATACCGATATAAACAGTCGTGGAATTAACACATTATTATGCCTAATTTTCTTGTGATGCCCCGCTGGATGCATTAAACAATGTAACAAGGTTTTCCAAAATAAACCAACTCAAGTTATGGAAAAAAAATGCCAACATGGCACTGCCATATTTATTATTGAAGTCACAAAGTGCATTCTTTTTTTTTAACATGCCTCAAAACAATAACAGTGCAATACTTTTTCATAACCTGGTCACTACTGGCTTGTTTCTCTTGTTCTATTCTTATTTTACTGTTATATTTGTATTCTCATTGTTGCTTTTTATTTTTATTCTTATTGTAATATTTTTCTATTCTGTTTCCATCTATACCCCCATTATTTACTTTTTTACTTTTTAAATTCGATCTCAATTCTGTACACTGCAGCTGGAATTTTAATTTTCCTGAGGGAACTTTCCTGAAGAAATCAATAAAGTACTATCTATCTATCTATCTATCTATCTATCTATCTATCTATCTATCTATCTATCTATCTATCTATCTATCTATCTATCTATCTATCTATCTATCTATCTATCTATCTATCTATCTATCTATCTATCTATCTATCTATCTATCTATCTATCTATCTATCTATCTATCTATCCATCCAAACAGTAGCTTGGAATTTGGGACATGCTCTCCCTGAGAGAGACTATGAGAGGTTGAGGTGGGCAGGGTTGAGGTGGGGGGGTAGGGGGTAGCGGGGGTGTATATTGTAGCGTCCCGGAAGAGTTAGTACTACAAGGGATTCTGGGTATTTGTTCTGTTGTGTTTATGTTGTGTTACGGTGCGGATGTTCTCCCGAAATGTGTTTGTCATTCTTGTTTGGTGTGGGTTCACAGTGTGGCGCATATTTGTAACAGTGTTAAAGTTGTTCATACGGCTACCCTCAGTGTGATCTATATGGCTGTTGAACTAGTATGTCTTGCATGAATACGTAATGAGTACAGCCGGTATATAATATGTGACTGGGATGGCATGCACGTAAAGGAATTGCCTTAAGGATTATTGTCTCTCTGTACATCTCTCTATGTCCGTGTACACAGCGGCGTTTAAAAATGTCATACATTTTACTTTAAAAAACCGATACCGATAATTTCCGATATTACATTTTAAAGCATTTCGATATGTCCGATATTATCTGACATCCCTAAAGATCACCTTACAAAAGTTATGCACATAACACACAATGTTGGCTATCAGGAACACATAAATGTACTCTTTATGAAATCACAAATAATGCAAAATGATAAATGTGGTCAAATTCAAAACTGTACAAGTCGCAGTTAAAACTCACAATAATCTGCTGCAGCCAAATATTTTTTTAAAATGGCAAAAACAAAGATGGAAGATAGAATTTGAGAGCCAAATTGAATACTCTTAGAAGTGTGTGCATATCAGTTAATGAGGTGATTCTGTAAAATCAATTGGATGAAGAAAAAACATAATTCAATTAAAAATTATTATTTAAAAACTGTATTTGATTGGTACATAGAGGACGAAACAAAATATCTTAGGGGTGTAATGTTTTTACAAACTACATTTGGTTTGACATGATGAATGTATCTATCATGTAGGGTTTTCCTGATACCAATATTTTGGTACCAATAATGGTACCAACATGTATCACGATATTTTCCGATACTTTTCAAAATAAAGGGGACCATAACAAAATATCATTTTTGGCTTTACATGCATTGCTTAGTGCATTTATAGCTCGGTTGGTAGAGCGGCCGTGCCAGCAACTGGAGGGTTGCAGGTTCGATCCCCGCTTCCGCCATCCTAGTCACTGCCGTTGTGTCCTTGGGCAAGACACTTTACCCACCTGCTCCCAGTGCCACCCACACTGGTTTAAATGTAACTTAGATATTGAGCTTCACAATGTAAAGCGCTTTGAGTCACTTGAGAAAAAGCGCTATATAAATGTAATTCACTTCACATTTAAAGAATCATTTTGTCAATAAATAACATAGTGAACATGCTTGACAACTTCTCTTTTAGTACTAAATAAGCAAACGGGTTAAAAAGGCTCCTAATTTGGCTGCTGACGTATGCAGTAACTTTATACCAGGGGTCACCAACCTTTTTGAAAGCAAGAGCTACTTCTTGGGTACTGATTAATGCGAAGGGCTACCAGTTTGATACACACTTAAATAAATTGCCAGAAATAGCCAATTTGCTCAATTTACCTTTAACTCTATGTTATTATTAATAATTAATGATATTTACACTTAATTGAACGGTTTAAAAGAGGAGAAAACACGAAAAATATGACAATTAAATTTTGAAACATAGTTTATCTTCAATTTCGACTCTTTAAAATTCATAATTCAACCGAAAAAAAGAAGAGAAAAACTAGCTAATTCGAATCTTTTTGAAAAAATTAAAAAAGAATTTATGGAACATCATTAGTAATTTTTCCTGATTAAGATTAATTTTAGAATTTTGAAGACATGTTTTAAATAGGTTAAAATCCAATCTGCATTTTGTTAGAATATATAACAAATTGGACCAAGCTATATTTCTAACAAAGACAAATCATTATTTTTTCTAGATTTTCCAGAACAAAAATTTTAAAAGAAATTCAAAAGACTTTGAAATAAGATTTAAATTTGATTCTACAGATTTTCTAGATTTGCCAGAATAATTTTTTTGAATTTGAATCATAATAAGTTTAAAGAAATATTTCACAAATATTCTTCATTGAAAAAACAGAAGCTAAAATGAAGAATTAAATTAAAATGTATGTATTATTCTTTACAATAAAAAAAAAAAAAATTACTTGAACATTGATTTAAATTGTCAGGAAAGAAGAGGAAGGAATTTAAAAGGTAAAAAGGTATATGTGTTTAAAAATCCTAAAATCATTTTTAAAGTCGTATTTTTTTTCTCTAAAATTGTCTTTCTGAAAGTTATAAGAAGCAAAGTAAAAAAATTAATGAAAATATTTAAACAAGTGAAGACCAAGTCTTTAAAATATTTTCTTGGATTTTCAAATTCTATTTGAGTTTTGTCTCTCTTAGTATTAAAAATGTTGGGCAAAGCGAGACCAGCTTGCTAGTAAATAAATACAATTTAAAAAATAGAGGCAGCTCACTGGTAAGTGCTGCTATTTGAGCTATTTTTAGAACAGGCCAGCGGGCTACTCATCTGGTCCTTACGGGCTACCTGGTGCCCGCGGGCACCACGTTGGTGACCCATGCTTTATACAGTATGTCATTTCCTATTTTCCAATCCAATCCAATCCACTTAATTTGTATAGCACATTTAAACCACAGAAATGTTTCCAAAGTGCTGCACAACAATATTAAAAACAATATTCAAATATTATCCTTAGCTCCACCAATGACCGAATAAAAACAAAAAATAAATAAATATAAAACCAATACAAAAACAATATAAAAATACATATGGTTAAAAACGATTTTAAAGGGTAAAACCAATTAAAACCATAAATTATATTAATTCATCAAAATTATAATGGATTATTAATCTACTTGTTCATTTACTGTTAATACCTGCACACTTTCTGTTTTAACATATTCTATATACACTTATGTTAAAATGTAATAATCACTGTTGTTTGATACGTTACATAATTTTGGGTGATACTACACATGTTGGTATTAATAATTATCAATTATAAAGTTCTGCTGTGTCCAGGGACAAACTTCCTGGGTTTATTAACAATACAAAAAGGAAAAATATTTTGTGATGATAAAACATATCATTGTATTCTGTTTTTATTTACGAATTACACAACGTGCCAACTCCACTGGTTTTGGGTTTTGTACATACATACAGTCACAAATATAATTATATAGTCATTCGAGCCCTATTCGCTTTACGTTATTGATGGAAAGACCTTGTAAATGTCAAGTTTATCATCTTAAACAATTGTACAAGTTATTTGGATTAGTCACCAGTCACCACACTTCCAAAAACCTCTGTGCCTCTGAAGTTTAAACCTTCAAGCTCAACTGAAATGTGGCCACAATGACAAGAAACCTACGAACACTGTAGCAACCGTCAAACACTGGTAGCATCGTTCTCTGGGGCTCTTTTGTTTCCAGTGATACTGGCACATTGCAAAAAGTGGATGTAATCATAAAGTACGAGGACAAACCTACTAATTCTTCACAATGTAGCAGCTGGAGGGCTGACACTTGGACACAATCCGGTGTTGCAACACTACACTAATTCCAAACATCAGTTTGGATTTGATGAATCAGGCAACAATGAAACTCATGAAATAGCCTTATCCCAAACCCCGACCTCAACCCGACAGAACATCTGTGGCTCCATGACAGGAAACCGACAAATCTAGACCATTTTCAGACCTAAAAAAATCCCATTACGGCTTTGGAGAGTCCTCTTATCTGTTCAATAACAGATTAGAGAGTTTCACAAACAAAAATAGAATACTCGAAGAGAACCAATATGGATACAGAGCTAATGTTTCAACTTCGATGGCTTTAATCGAAATTACAGAAGAAATTACCAATGCAATAGATAGTAAAAAATACCAACATTTTGTGAATTTGCAGGCAAAAAAAAAGTTGTATCCTTTTGTTTTGGTTTTTAAAAAA
This sequence comes from Entelurus aequoreus, assembly GCF_033978785.1. Taxonomy (NCBI): domain Eukaryota; kingdom Metazoa; phylum Chordata; class Actinopteri; order Syngnathiformes; family Syngnathidae; genus Entelurus; species Entelurus aequoreus. The sequence continues at coordinate 25,231,032 of NC_084743.1, read as the reverse complement.
GCCCCGAAAATAAACATTACAATATAGGGTAGAGTAAATAAAATAAAAACCATGCAAAATCTACTCTCGCATATGAGACCCAGAAGCACAATAAAAATGGAAATTTAACAACTGGACAGCAATGCTCAGTGGTGAATGTTACATTTTTTTAAATCTGAATTTATCATAAAACAATTAACATGTATTAACACACAAACAAGTACCAAAAATTGGTATTGTTGAGCAATGCTTCTTAACCCTAGGGCCGGGGGCCCATCTTTTTCTCCGCTGTGTGTCACGTCGGGCTCGCATGTTATTGCGCGGATCGTTTTCCCAGGATGCAGACGGAACTCCGGAGGTAGTGTGCAGGTAAGACAATGATTTATTTACCATAAATCAGTCAAAATCCATAAATACAGGGAAATGCAAACAAACACAAGAAAAGTGTGCCGATTGCACGGGAAGCTGAGGAAAAAGCTTGAAATAAAAATAGCTCTCTCATTAGTGCCCGGAAGCAGGTGAGCGTCCCGAACACTAATCAGAGGCAGGTGAAAATAATCAGTACCCATCCATCCATCCATTTTCTACCGCTTTTCCTTTAGGGTTCGCGGGGGGCGCTGGACCTTATCTCAGCTACAATCGGGCGGAAGGCGGGGTACACCCTGGACAATTCGCCACCTCATCGCAGGGCCAACACAGATAGACAGACAACATTCACACTCACATTCACACACTAGGGCCAATTTAGTGTTGCCAATCAACCTATCCCCAGGTGCATGTCTTTGGAGGTGGGAGGAAGCCGGAGTACCCGGAGGGAACCCACGCAGTCACGGGGAGAACATGCAAACTCCACACAGAATGATCCAGAGCGCAGGATTGAACCCAGTACCTTCGTATTGTGAGGCAGACACACTAACCCCTCTGCCACTGTGCTGCCCTAATCAGTACCCATGGCAACTAAAACACAAATCCAGGGGTGCTGAAAACAGAACAGAAGGGAGTCAAACTAAAATAAAACATGATCCGGGCAATGGATCATGACACTGTAGTCCACCACTTGTCTCACACAAACAGAAGAAGTCTGGCGCTAAAGTCATAGATACGTTTCTTAAGAGCATACATTATGACCCAAGTGGCAAAGCCAATGTAAAAATAGTCATTATTATTTTTTGTTTCATCTGACCACATAACTTTCCTCCAGAATGTCTTATGTGATGTCAGATGAAACACAAATTGAGCTGTTAGGCCACAATACCCAGCAATATGTTTGGAGGAGAAAAGGTGAGGCCTTTAATCCCAGGAACACCATTCCTACCGTCAAGCATGGTGGTGGTAGTATTATGCTCTGGGCCTGTTTTGCTGCCAATGGAAATGGTGCTTACAGAGAGTAAATGGGACAATGAAAAAGGAGGATTATCTCCAAAATCTTCAGGACAACCTAAAATCATCAGCCCGGAGGTTGGGTCTTGGGCGCAGTCGGGTGTTCCAACCAGGACAATGACCCCAAACACACGTCAAAAGTGGTATAGGAATGCTAGAATTAAGGTTTTAGAATGGCCTTCCCAAAGTCCTGACTTAAATGTGTGGACAATGCTGAAGAAACAAGTCCATGTCAGAAAACCAACAAATTTAGCTGAACCGCACCAATTTTGTCAAGAGGAGTGGTCAAAAATTCAACCAGAAGCTTGTGGATGGCTACCAAAAGCGCCTTATTGCAGTGAAACTTGCCAAATATTAACATTGCTGTATGTATACTTTTGACCCAGCAGTTTTGGTCACATTTTCAGTAGACCCATAATAAATTCATAAAAGTACCAAACTTCATGAATGTTTTTTGTGACAAACAAGTATGTGCTCCAATGACTATATCACAAAAAAAAAAGAGTTGTAGAAATTATTGTAAACTCAAGACAGCCATGACATTATGTCCTTCACAAGTGTATGTAAACTTTTGACCACGACTGTAAATGTATTTTTCAGCAGTTTTTAAACGTGTCATGGGAGGAGCAATCGCCATGCAGTCGTGCCATGACACACGGCTATAGTAGCTCTTGTAAAAAAGCATCCTGAGTAGTTTGTTTGCAGTAAACAAACCCGGGTGTGTGGGCATTCTGGGGAGTGCACAGCAGCGTGCAGTCACCTGTGAGGTAATTAGCCCAGCTTACAAGGATGTCGCCATGCGAGTGAGCACGGAGCGAAGGCATGGTGCGGCGCCAACGGGGGAGGAGGCGGTTGCACAAGAGGACAAAACGGACAATACTACTGTCGACATGAAAACAAACACAATGGCAACAAACATCACCAGAGAAGGCATGCCCCGTTTGAGTTTGTTCCTTTTCCTTTTTTCCAAAACACAACGAGAGATACATTTGGACGTACCTTGTTGTCATTAGAAATAAACTATTTTTAACTGATCTTTTGCTCTAATATGGCGTTCATTCTTTAGCTTGTAATCGTTTCTGTGTCAGTGTTCACTGCTGTCAACTGTATTTCTTTTTGGAAAGTAGAAACACAATGCTAACTAGGGATGTCCGATAATATCGGACTGCCGATATTATTGGCCGATAAATGCTTTAAAATGTGATATCGGAAATTATCGGTATCAGTTTCAAAAAGTAAAATGTATGACTTTTTAAAACGCCGCTGTGTACACGGACGTAGGGAGAAGTACAGAGTGCTAATACACCTTAAAGGCACTTCCTTTGCGTGCCGGTCACATAATATCTACGGCTTTTCACACACACAAGTGAATGCATCGCATACTTGGTCAACAGCCATACAGGTCACACTGAGGGTGGACGTATAAACAACTTTAACACTGTTACAAATATGCGCCACACTGTGAACCCACACCAAACAAGAATGACAAACACATTTCGGGAGAACATCTGCACCGTAACACAACATAAACACAACAGAACAAATACCCAGAACCCCTTGCAGCACTAACTCTTCCGCTACCCCCCCCCCCCCCCCCCCCCCACCTCAACCCCCCCCAACATCCTCATGTGACTTCAATAATAAATATGGCAGTGCCATGTTGGCATTTTTTTCCACAACTTAAGTTGATTTATTTTGGAAAACCTTGTTACATTGTTTAATGCATCCAGCAGGGCATCACAACAAAATTATGCATAATAATGTGTTAATTCCACAACTGTATATATCGGTATCGGTTGATATCGGAATCGATAATTAAGAGTTGGACGATATCTGAATATCGGATATCGGCAAAAAAAAGCCATTATCAGACATCTCTGATGCTAACCATAACTCAAACAGTAAGGCTCATGTCGGCGCTTTGTTTACCGCCGCAACGACCAAGTTGACCAGAACGATGGCTCCAAAAGGAGAGTGAAAGATAGCCAAGGGCCCAAAAAAAACATAAGAAGAGGTTTTGCAATCAAAAGTCTGCTTACAATGGAGCTTATGTCAGTCGCTCCATTCTGCCTATAAAACCCTTAACAAAGCATCTAAACACCTCCATTAAGGTTTTATATACATGATGTAAGTATAAATACAGTATACTTTAGTTACAGGCACATTTATAATAACATTCAATATTTACATATTTTGATCATTTTAATTAATTAATTTTAGAGATGTTCGATAATGGCTTTTTTGCCGATATCCGATATTCCGATATTGTCCAACTCTTAATTACCCATTCCGATAACAACCGATACCGATATATACAGTCCTGGAATTAACACATTATTATGCCTAAATTTGTTGTGATGCCCCGCTGGATGCATTAAACAATGTAACAAGGTTTTCCAAAATAAATCAACTGAAGTTATGGAAAAAAAAGGCCAACATGGCACTGCCATATTTATTATTGAAGTCACAAAGTGCATTATTTTTTTTAACATGCCTCAAAACAGCAGCTTGGAATTTGGGACATGCTCTCCCTGAGAGAGCATGAGGAGGTTGAGGTGGGCGGGATTGGGGGCGGGCGGGGTATTGGGTAGCGGGGGGTGTATATTGTAGCGTCCCGTAAGAGTTAGTGCTGCAAGGGGTTCTGGGTGTTTGTTCTGTTGTGTTACGGTGCGGATGTTCTCCAGACATGTGTTTGTCATTCTTGTTTGGTGTGGGTTCACATTGTGGCGCATATTTGTAACAGTGTTAAAGTTGTTTATACGGCTACCCTCAGTGTGACCTGTATGGCTGTTTACCAACTATGCTTGCATTCACTTGTGTGTGTGAAAAGCCGTAGATATTATGTGATTGGGCTGGCACGCAAAGGCAGTGCTTTTAAGGTTTATTGGCGCTCTGTACTTCTCCCTACGTCCGTGTACCACTCCGTACAGCGGCGTTTTAAAAAGTCATACATTTTACTTTTTGAAACCGATACCAATAATTTCCGATATTACATTTTAAAGCGTTTATCGGCCGATAATATCGGCAGTCCGATATTATCGGACATCTCTAATTAATTTAAAAAATGCATCACCTTTGCTTTTTTTAACAACATCATTGATTATTACTCACTACAGACTTTATGAAAGCCAACAAACATAATAAAACATCACTTACTGTACAAGGTCTGCTGTCATTAGGATGCCGGTTGCTAGAATTTTGTTGTATTCCCGTTTAGATTAAAATTACTCGTAATCTTTGCGAAGAACAGGGAGCTGGAGCCAAGCATCTTTATGTGTCATTCTCGCCATTTCCGAGTCTAAATGGGATGTCAAAGTGTACCGACTTGTCGCTATACGTCCTCAGCCTTCTTCTATCCAGGCGAGAGGCATGATTTATGATCTAGAATAAACTTCCAAGGAGCAGGGAAGCGAGGAAGCAGCAGACCACTCGATGATGTAAACATAGCAGCATCAACTGGTGATCACATCGCCGCTATAAATAGTTGGTCTGCGTTAGCGTTTATAATAACAATATTACTAATACTTGGTTAATATTCAAGGCACGGAATGTAAACACAGTATCGTTTTTGTCTCCAGCACCCCCTGCGACCCCGAAAGGGACAAGCGGTAGAAAATGGATGGATGGATGGATTTGTTGGGTTTTATGGGCGGAATAGAGTATATATTTAGACTGAAGTCGCATTTGATCCGCATCCTGCAAAAAAAAAATCTGATTTGTGTCACTTGAGGCAACAAAATCCGATTTGGTGTGCGGTGTAAAAAGGGGCCTTTGTCACTCCATTTAGATTACAACATGTAAAGTATATATTAAGGTTACATAATCTGTTTTTCTATTATTTATATAATTCAACAAATGTTATTAGGTGTCCAATTTTGAGAAAAAAGGTAAACATTTTTATTTTATGACTATTTAGCTTTTTTGATTAATTTGGTTGTTTATTTATTATCTATTACCTGGTTTCAGCCTACACCGGTTATTTTTTTTCTTTTGTTTTTATTTTTTTTTTTTAAATTCAAAAATAAATAATACATGTTAAAAGTGCAATTTATAAAGTGTATGTGCATTTATTAGAAGAAACAAAATATCAGAATAACCATTATTTATTTCAACTGTTTTCCTTATTGAGGTTATAAACTGTGTTGTATTTGAATACTAAATCAAACAAAATTAATCAATAGATTACACCGATTACTGAATTAATCGATATATGCAGCCCTAAACGTGACTAGGGTGTTCTGTGTATTTCAACTGCACCCTAACATAGTGGTCACCTGTATTTTTGATAGCCTGGGCTTTTAGCTCAGGAGTTAGCACTCTCGTCTCTCATGCCGGCGACCCAGGCTGAACCACGCAGGTTACACTCTGGTGTTTGATGACAATAAAGCAATATTTTCTGTTCTATTCTAACAATGATAACTACAGTAAAACTCTCGATGGTTAGTAATACCGTTTTGAAACTAAACCAGGGGTCGGCAACCCAAAACGTTGAAAGAGCCATATGACCAAAAATATAAAAAAATTAATCTGTCTGGAGCCGCAAAAAATGAAAAGCCGTATATAAGTCTTATAATGAAGGCAACACATGATGTAAGTGTCTATACTAGCTATAATAGCCTACTATCAAAATGACTATGTGTCGCAAGCTGAAGCAAATCTTTGTTGACAGAAATGTTGAAATGTAATATTTATTCTACACATTTTTACTACATTAGAAAACATTAATAAATCAGACGCTACTCAGATAACTGAGATAACTCCTGGACATTACTGGATTTTAATGGCCAAAGGTATAGATGTGTGTGTCCAAGTTAAGGCTTTCTTCTTTTAATAGATTTATTACAAT
>NC_084743.1:25139827-25219827 GCF_033978785.1 Entelurus aequoreus | reverse complement strand
GCGCCGTTTGTATTAAAAAGAAAAACCCTGACTAGACCCGCTCATCGGCAGTGTGCTTTATTTTATAATTTTTTATTTATTTGTAATTTTTTTAAATTGTTTTTAGTTAATTTATTTATGTATTTTTATTTTTTTATTTTATTTATTTTTTATTTTTTTGGGCGGTTTATAATCCGGTGCGCCCTATGGTCCAAAAAATACAGTACATGCGATTGTTTTTTTTTTTTTTTAAATAAAATTGCAAAATACAAAAAAACAAAAGTTTCACAATGCCATAATGGGGTATTGTGTGTAGAATTTTAAGGACAAAAATTAATTTATTCCATTTTAAAACACTCTATATACAATTAGATAGCTCTGTCCCAGGTCACGCTGTTTAAACCCAATATGGCACCTGTGTCACAAAGTTTGGGGTCCCCTGGCCTATGGTAACAACGTGCTACGTTTACTCCGTTACATTAACTCAAGTAACTCTTTGGATAATTTGCACTTGTCAGAGTAACATTAACATGCTGGCAATCCCTCCGGCTGTTCGTATTCTCCGGCAGAACAGGTGCGCACTGTCGGAACAACAAGCTACATTCACAGAGAGTCCCATTATAATGTGATCACTGATCATGAGCGAGGACAAACCAATAACGCCAAATCAATAACATTGAAATACAACGAAAAAAAACACATTTCTGGCAAATTAACATAGACGAGAACTGATACCGCACTGATACCACCTTTGGTATCGATACTTGAATGGACGTGCTACATGTTGTGGGAGACCCTCATTCTGCTCTCCCATTCACCGAGCGGCAGCGAAGCAGTCGCAGTCAGTTTCCACACACCTTTTTATTTTGGAGACGGAGGCACTGAAGGCTTCACAGACTCACACACGCTGTGTCATTTATTCCGCACACACATTTCTGGCTATCTAAAGCCCTCCTACACACCAGCAGTCCCACAGTACAGGCAGTTTTTGTGAAGCCAGCTTGATGAGAATGGCACTGGAATGGCCTTTCGACATTGTAACCACTTTTTGTTTTTTTTTTTTTTTACTGAAATGAAGAAAGAGACATCTGTATTTGGTAAATGCAAACACAGTAGGCTCCTGTTCCCGCATGTCAGATACAAGGCATGATTGGAAAGTCATCAAGGAAAGTTAATTATTTCCTTTGTCTATTTGTTACCAGGCTACTCTGCGGGTCTTACAGAAAGAAAGTTTTGATTAGACTATGGTTTTCCCGTTACCAATATTTTGGTACAGGTGCCAAAATGTATTTTGATATTTTTCGATAGTTTTCTAAAAAAAAAAAAAAGGGGACCACAGAAAAAGGCATTATTGGCTTTATTTTATCAACAAATCTTAGGGTACATTGTTGATGTTTACATTGTTACTTTATAGACGTCAACAGTAAGTTCTACCTTTAAATACTTGCTTAAAAGAGTAGATGTTCCTACACAATAATTTGCACTTAAAAAATATGTTTTTGTAGTAGGGTTGTCCCGCTACCAATATTTTAGTACCGGTACCGGTACCAAAATGTATTCAGATACTTTTCGGTACTTTCCTAAATAAAGGGGACCACAGAAAATGGCATTATTGGCTTTATTTTAACAACAAATCTTACAGTACATTAAACATGTTTCTTATCGCAATCAAAGAACAATTTTGGCCTTAAATAAAATAATGAACATACCAGACAACTTGTCTTTTAGTAGTAAGTAAACAAACAAAGGTTCCTAATTAGTCTGCAGTAACATATTGTGTCATTTATCATTCTATTATTTTGTCAAAATTGTAAAGGACAAGCTGTAAAAATTGATTATTCATCCTTTTTTTCATTTACTGTTAATATTTGGTTATTTTCCGTCTCAACATGTCCAATCTATACTTCTGTTAAAATGTAATAATGCAAATATAAATTAAATACACATAGGACATAAGTAAAGGAAACTAAATTAGCTCAAATATACCTACAAACGAGGCATAACGATGCAATGTGTACATACAGCTAGCCTAAATAGCATTTTTGCATTGATGATTAGCTTGCAGTCATTCAGTGACCAAATATGTCTGATTAGCACTCCACACAAGTCGATAACACCAACAAAGCTCCCATTTGTGCATTCAGGCACAGCATAGAAAGTTTGGTGGACAAAATGAGACTAAGGAGTGGCATAAATGTCTTTCTGTGGCAACGTCGGAGAAAGTTGTACATGTAACCCTTGTGTAATGTTCATATTGTTGTTACTCAGCCAGTGTTTGTGGGTCTGATGGACCCGTTTCATTTTGTGGCTTTTAATGCCTCACAATCAAACACTTTTATGTTAAAATACTGAACATATGTTTATTTGGATAAGGTAAACATCTGATCAGTAAGTAAAATACTGAACAGATGTTTATTTGGATAAGGTAAACATCTGATCAGTATTTTAACATAAAAGTGTTTGATTGTGAGGCATTAAAAGCCACAAAATGCAACGGGTCCATCAGACCCACAAACACTGGCTGAGTAACAACAATATGAACGTTGCATGGAAAATTTATCTGCCAGTTTCTGCATCCCATAGGGATTCTTCTTTTGTGTTTCTGCACCTGCGGTTCCCACAAAAGGTTGCAATATTGTTTGTCAACACTGTCTGCTCTCATTTTCTCGCACATTTGACCCTCTGATCTTCTGTTCTGTGTCCTCCTCCTGTCTAGGCCTGCTGTGTTTGTGTGTGTGTGTGTGTCCACTGAACATCAATTTGTTCAGTGGACCCAGACATCTTATATGTAATAGAAATGTGTAGGGGGGGTGTATGGTGTGTGGTCATTAAATATGTATTCTGATATATGTTGTTCACAGAAAATGAGCCAAAGTCAGTGAGTCTCAGTTTGAAAAATTAATTAATTGTATAATTTTTCTTTTAATAAAAATCGAAAACGGGTCCCACAGACCTGAACACCACACAAGGGGTAAACAAACTACGGTGAGTTCAAGGGCCGCCGAAATTAGCAGGACAAAACGGCTGGACGCCAAATACTCTTATCAGTGAAGCACTTTTAATATAAAAAATTGGATTTGTAACAATTAGGACAGCTTGTGTCATGTTTGTCCTCCTACAGAAACAATATATTTCACCCCCACCTTTTTCAATTGACATACATTTTTGAAGAAGCTCCAGGGAACCACTGGGGCGGCGCTAAAGAGCAGCAGGTTGCAGACCCCCTGGGCTATTGAATGAAGGGATTGGTCCAAAATGTTGATGCCTTCAAACCTATTTTTAAAATCCCGCACTGACTCCGGGAAGCCAGGTTTCCTACAACGAGCAAACACACCCCAACACCTGGCATCAATATAAAGGGCCTGTTATCAGCATGTTGTACGGCGCTGACGTCAAAGGCTTACCTAAGCTCCTTCACCCTGATAAGAACCGACGTTGTTTAGCGCCGGGCGAAATCATCACACAAACCCCTCTACATTTTTAGAACGAGGAAGGCTAACATCAGGGAGTGCAATGACCCCGCAGAGCACAGCAGCACCAAACCAACTCTGTGGGTAAACACTCATGCAGGCCCATTAGGAAGCAGAGAACATGATCAAAGATCACTCTCGGTGCACGGGGAAACGCGGAATGTAATGAAGACGCATTCGCCCAGCTCATGCTCGACCAGAATTGGTACCCAGACATGGACGGAACACTCCTAATGTGCCAAACAACACTGCTCCGTCTCTGGGTGGTAATACTACAAAGTGTATGCCAACAACTGCAACCTCCTTTTAGAGCAGCTCCATCTGCTGGATCGGATGGGACGTTAACCCAGTTCAAGCTGATCCTACTTGTGTAAAGCCAAAACGATATGTTTTGTTATGTAACAGCAACTAATACGTCCTCTGTTACATTAATTACATTGGAAAGGGGTAAGTAAACTGGTGAGATAGAATATTTTGTGATTGTCTGTGATAATCTTATTTGAGGACTTACTACAGATCAGGGGTGTCAAACTCATTTTAGATCGGGGGCCACATGGAGAAAAATCCTCTACGTCCTCTGTTACATTATTTACATGGGAAAGGGGTAAATAAACTGGTGAGATAGAACGTTTCTGATTGTCTGTGATAATCTTATTTGAGGACTTACTATAGATCAGGGGTGTCAAACTCATTTTAGATCGGGGGCCACATGGAGAAAAATCCTCTACGTCCTCTGTTACATTATTTACATTGGAAAGGGGTAAATAAACTGGTGAGATAGAACATTTTAGATTGTCTGTGATAATCTTATTTGAGGACTTACTATAGATCAGCGGTGTCAAACTCATTTTAGATCGGGGGCCACATGGAGAAAAATCTACTCCAATACGTCCTCTGTTACATTATTTACATTGGAAAGGGGTAAATAAACTGGTGAGATAGAACATTTTTGATTGTCTGTGATAATCTTATTTGAGGACTTACTACAGATCAAGGGTGTCCAACTCATTTTAGATCGGGGGCCACATGGAGAAAAATCTGCTCCAATACGTCCTCTGTTGCATTATTAAATTGGAAAGGGTTAAATAGACTGGTGAAAAGGAACAATTTTGATTGTCTGTGATAATCTTATTTGAGGATTTACTACAGATCAGGGGTGTCAAACTCATTTTAGATCGGGGGCCACATGGAGAAAAATCTACTCCAATACGTCCTCTGTTACATTATTTACATTGGAAAGGGGTAAATAAACTGGTGAGATAGAACGTTTTTGATTGTCTGTGATAATCTTATTTGAGGACTTACTATAGATCAGGGGTGTCAAACTCATTTTAGATCGGGGGCCACATGGAGAAAAATCTACTCCAATACATCCTCTGTTACATTATTTACATTGGAAAAGGGTAAATAAACTGGTGATGTAGAACATTTTTGATTGTCTGTGATAATATTATTTGAGGACTTACTATAGATCAGGGGTGTCAAACTCATTTTAGATCGGGGGCCACATGGAGAAAAATCTACTCCAATACGTCCTCTGTTGCATTATTACATTGGAAAGGGTTAAATAGACTGGTGAAAAGGAACAATTTTGATTGTCTGTGATGATCTTATTTGAGGATTTACTATTGATCAGGGGTGTCCAACTCATTTTAGATCGGGGGCCACATGGAGAAAAATGAAGTGAAGTGAAGTGAATTACATTTATATAGCGCTTTTTCTCAAGTGACTCAAAGCGCTTTACATTGTGAAACCCAATATCTAAGTTACATTTAAACCAGTGTGGGTGGCACTGGGAGCAGGTGGGTAAAGTGTCTTGCCCAAGGACACACCGGCAGTGACTAGGATGGTGGAAGCGGGAATTGAACCTGCAACCCCCAAGTTGCTGGCACGGCCACTCTACCAACCGAGCTATACCGCCCCAATACTCCAATACGTCCTCTGTTACATTATTTACATTGGAAAGGGGTAAATAAACTGGTGAGATAGAACATTTTTAATTGTCTGTGATAATCTTATTTGAGGACTTACTATAGATCAGGGGTGTCAAACTCATTTTAGGTCGGGGGCCACATGGAAAAAAATCTACTCCAATACGTCCTCTTTTACATTATTTACATTGGAAAGGGGTAAATTAACTGGTGAGATGGAACATTTTTAATTGTCTGTGATAATCTTATTTGAGGACTTACTATAGATCAGGGGTGTCAAACTCATTTTAGATCGGGGGCCACATGGAGAAAAATCTACTCCAATATGTCCTCTGTTACATTATTTACATTGGAAAGGGGTAAATAAACTGGTGAGATGGAACATTTTTTGATTGTCTGTGATAATCTTATTTGAGGACTTACTATAGATCAGGGGTGTCAAACTCATTTTAGATCAGGGGCCACATGGAGAAAAATCTACTCCAATACGTCCTCTGTTACATTATTTACATTGGAAAGGGGTAAATAAACTGGTGAGATAGAACGTTTTTGATTGTCTGTGATAATCTTATTTGAGGACTTACTATAGATCAGGGGTGTCAAACTAATTTTAGATCGGGGGCCACATGGAGAAAAATCTACTCCAATACATCCTCTGTTACATTATTTACATTGGAAAAAGGTAAATAAACTGGTGATGTAGAACATTTTTGATTGTCTGTGATAATATTATTTGAGGGCTTACTATAGATCACGGGTGTCAAACTCATTTTAGATCAGGGGTCACATGGAGAAAAATCTACTCCAATACGTCCTCTGTTACAATATTTACATTGGAAAGGGGTAAATAAACTGGTGAGATAGAACATTTTTGATTGTCTGTGATAATCTTATTTGAGGACTTACTATAGATCAGGGGTGTCAAACTCATTTTAGATCGGGAGCCACATGGAGAAAAATCTACTCCAATACGTCCTCTGTTACATTATTTATTGGAAAGGGGTAAATAAACTGGTGAGATAGAACATTTTTGATTGTCTGTGATCATCTTAATTGAGGACTTACTAAAGATCAGGGGTGTCAAACTAATTTTAGATCGCGGGCCACATGGAGAAAAATCTACTCCAATACGTCCTCTGTTACATTATTTACATTGGAAAAGGTTAAATAAACTTGTGAGATAGAACATTTTTGATTGTCTGTGGTAATCTTATTTGAAGACTTACTATAGATCAGGGGTGTCAAACTCATTTTAGATCGGGGGCCACATGGAGAAAAATCTACTCCAATACGTCCTCTGTTACATTATTTACATTGGAAAGGGGTAAATAAACTGGTGAGATAGAACATTTTTGATTGTCTGTAATAATCTTATTTGAGGACTTACTACGGATCAGGGGTGTCAAACTCATTTTAGATCGCGGGCCACATGGAGAAAAATCTATTCCAATACGTCCTCTGTTACATTATTTACATTGGAAAGGGGTAAATAAACTGGTGAGATAGAACATTTTTAATTGTCTGTGATAATCTTATTTGAGGACTTACTATAGATCAGGGGTGTCAAACTCATTTTAGTTTGGGGGCCACATGGAGAAAAATCTACTCCAATACGTCCTCTGTTGCATTATTTATTGGAAAGGGGTAAATAAACTGGTGAAAAGGAACAATTTTGATTGTCTGTGATAATCTTATTTGAGGACTTACTACAGATCAGGGGTGTCAAAATCATCTTAGATCGGGGGCCACATGGAGAAAAATCTACTCCAATACATCCTCTGTTACATTATTTACATTGGAAAGGGGTAAATAAACTGGTGAGATAGAACATTTTTGATTGTCTGTGATAATCTTATTTGAGCACTTACTTTAAATCAGGGGTGTCAAACTCATTTTAGATCGGGGGCCACATGGAGAAAAATCTACTCCAATACGTCCTCTGTTGCATTATTTACATTGGAAAGGGGTAAATAAACTGGTGAGATGGAACATTTTGTGATTGTCTGTGATAATCTTATTTAAGGACTTACTACGGATCAGGGGTGTCAAACTCATTTTAGATCGCGGGCCACAGGGAGAAAAATCTACTCCAATACGTCCTCTGTTGCATTATTTACATTGGAAAGGGGTAAATAAACTGGTGAGATATAACATTTTTGATTGTCTGTCATAATCTTATTTGAGTACTTACTACAGATCAGGGGTGTCAAACTCATTTTAGATCGCGGGCCACATGGAGAAAAATCTACTCCAATACGTCCTCTGTTACATTATTTACATTGGAAAGGGGTAAATAAACTGGTGAGATAGAACATTTTTGATTGTCTGTGATAATTTTTGAATGATTTCTGCTGGTGGTGTGCCTCCGGATTTTTTCAATGAAAAAAATGCGCCTTGGCTCAAAAAAGGTTGAAAAACACTGATGTAGACCACAAGGAAGTGTTCTCAATTTAGAAAAAAAATAAAATATAAAAGACCCCTTTAATGCGCCCTTTTATCCGGTGCGCCTTTTCTATGAAAATAAAACTGACTAGACCCGCTCATCGGCAGTACGCCTTATAATGCGCCCTATGGTCCGTAAAATTCGGTAAATATATATATTTTTTCTCTATAATATATATAATATTGATATAAAATGCACTTGCATGTATATGAATTTGTGGGCAGGGTTATAAAGCGGACAGGTAGTTGGTAAAAGGGGGATTGTGGCATTTTTAGCACCAGCGAGCGAGAGAGGCAGACAAGGCGATAAGTGAACATATCCGAGATAAACATCTCATGTCGCTTATCTGCATCAGTGTGCGTGCCTGCGTATTCAATAATGCATGTGGCATAATGATTGCGAGGCATGCTGAAGTACACAGCGTGGCAGCGAGGCAGACAGGACTTCTAAATAAATCATGCACGGTATCTGCTTCATAACGTACACAAACACAAACACAAAAGTTAGTTTCTTTGCTGAAAAATGGGAGAAAAATATATTAATTTTTTTCCTCTTCGCAAAGACAGAAAAGAGTGTTGTTTTTCTTCTCCTTCCCCCCCCCCTGAGAAAAATACACTGAGATTCTGAAAATGTGAAACGGTGTCATTTATTATTGATTTGGGTTATTTATAATACACATTCAGTCTTTTTCAACAACACCCTCGCCAGCCCTTCCTCCACTCCATGGACTTCTTGAGAGGTCTTTCAAAAATAAAAGTCTTTCATCTTTAGGGAAGAAAAAACAACATCTTGAATAATAACCAGCTGTCTGTTCCAAAAAAAATGTTAAAATATAAAATGCATCAAAACAGTTCATTTCCAGGATTAAAGACTGGCACATATTTCAAAGAAGATGGTGCTCTTCTGAGGAGGAGCTCCATTCATTCATATTTTACATCTCCTTCAGTGTCAGCGCACTGCCTTCCGGGCCTTTGCCGAGCTTGCAGCGCACAGAAAGCCATTAGCTGTCATGGATGCTATACTTAAATACAGTATGTTGGTATACTCCATGTCTTCCATTGCACTTCAGAATCAGAATCAGAATCAGAAAAAAAAGAGGAAAAATCAGTCTGAGACTGGGCCCCTGGAGAGGGAGTCCAGCCTGAGGCCAAGGAGGGGAAAAAAACCTCATAGCCATAGCACACATAAACGTGTGTAAGAGGGAAACATCAAAGAACACAAAGGACATTAAAGACAATAAAAGAGATGAGCTGATGCAACCGGCCACTTCTACATAGAATAGAATAGAATAGAATAGAATAGAATAGAATAGAATAGAATAGAATAGAATTGAATAGAAAATACTTTATTGATCCCTGGGGGAAATTCAGCACCACAGTTCGCTCACAGTAAACAATAAACACTTAGGTATTTTTTTACATGTGAATAATATAAATACAGTCTATTACACAGCATTATTCACACGTGAATAATATAAATACAGTCTATTATACAGCATTATTCACATGTGAATAATATAAATACAGTCTATTATTCAGCATTATTCACATGTGAATAATATAAATACAGTCTATTATACATTCAAGTACAGTCAAAAAGGAAAATATGCAATATACATACAGCTACAAAGGTAAAAAAAAATAAAAAATAAAAATAAACATACACTGTGGTGGCCTCTGCCGTGTTCCAAGCCATTGTCTAATAGGGTGCAGGGAGCATGGCCAGAGACAGGAGCAGACCCAACAAAGCAACCAAGAAAGCTCATTGAACTCATTTGGGTGCCAAAAAAGGAAATACGTTTAAGACCCATTTGAAGTCCATACTGACGAAAATGGTATGAATTAATCCCAGTGTGGTTGTGCAGGTCTTTTGGCGTCTTTTGACACTGATTTTCCACTTTTTCGGTTCGTTCACTTTCACCGCAATGTTCACAAACGCTGCCCTCCACAATGGCGTGTGGTTTGTGAAGCTCTTTGAGGCACTTGTGATAAAGGGCTATACAAATGATTTTCGATTGATTGATTGATTGATTCCTTTCAATTCTTTACTTATCGACAGGAAGTACTACTAAAACAAGAGCACCAGGACAGGAAATTATACCAAACACAGGAAAATAAAGAACAATGACCAAACTGTCACGTGGGACCAATATGTATATATATATATATATATATATATATATATATATATATATATATATATATATATATATATATATATATATATATATATATATATATATATATATATATATATATATATATATATATATATATATATATATATATATATATATATGAATAAGGGATATACGCATGGATGGAAGAGCCCACCTGCCTACCGTGGTGCAACACTATTATTTTATTGGCGTGCTTTTATTTTGGAGGCCTGCTTTACAGGCTCCAGAATGTGTTACACTGATGCTTTCCAAAGTGTTACCGAGCAGTACCAAAGAAGTTGTTTTCTTTACCTTTTTTTTTTTATTTTATTTTAAATTTAAATATTGCAAAGGAGTTAATAACATGAGATTGGGAGAGCGCCAGAAGTGAAGGACAACGTACCAGAGTTTTCTAAGGAAACTGTAAGGGTTGACGGGTATGGTTCTGTGCTAAAGCACAGAAACAGAGTAAGGGAAATCCAATTCATTTGGTTCTGTTTCTAGCCGTATATTCCTAGATGTTGCAATATGTCACCCTTAGTGTCCGCTCAGCATGTTCCGAACCCAGGTAGTACTAACTTTTGCCGGCTGGAATGAGTCAAAAGCAGGCCTGGCCCTAACCAATCTGGCGCCCTAGGCAAGATTTTAGGTGGCGCCCCCCCACATCGGCAGTGAAGTGTATATACTCACAAGAAACCGAATAGCTTTGTCTTTGACTTTTTTTTTTTACTCAAAGAAAGCAAATTAACATATTATATGAGAATGTTATGTTATGATTATCTTTAACCGAATCACAGCAGTGCTCAAATTAAAAAACAGCATTCCCTCTCATGTGATATTGCTTAATTAACATTAATGATGTGCACTTTAACAACTAGGCTTACAACTATACCTATTATATAAAGGGGTGGAAAAGTGACTATTACCTGCAGGGCAAACATTAGCTAACCAGAAGGCAATAACAATGTAAACAAAAAACACCTGCTTAAAAGATCTAATACAAATGACCCTGAGGAATGTAAGGTGGTAGTACTGTAATTACCTAATGTTACATTATTATTTTCCATAACAATTTAGCCCCCTCCACAATATTAACCTGACGTTAAAACATAACTAGCTATTTATTGATTAGCAATTGCCGAATCATGTAACATTAGCTTAATGCTAAAAAGCCAGGTTACTATCACATTCTGTAACAGACAAATAATTTCATGTAGGCTAACGTTACCTACCTGCTACCTCTGTCTTTTTCTCATTTCTCCTCCTCTTCTTTTCTCTTTTTTCTTCCCTGGGCACCTGACAGTTTTGGCCGTTTTGACATCTAGTGTTGATTTTTTGATGTGGTGACGTCCAAAAAGAGTCATGATACGGGAAGGGAGGGGGCGCACCGTGCGGGGGGAGGGGGGGGGGCGTAATATTGTAACAAATAATATTTCTATTAAATAGGCTTTACTTTGCATTTTAATTAACGTGGGATTATTTTTTGTATTTAGAAATAATAGTACCAACTTTTTTCTTTTTTTTTTTTCTCCAACATTTGTGGCACTGGCGTGGCGCCCCCTGATGGACGGCGCCCTTAGCATTTGCCTATACGGCCTATGCCACGGGCCGGCCCTGGTCAAAAGTAGAACTCAAGGGTGTAAAGTATTGTTTACATTGCTGTTTGTTTGTTACAGCAGGAAGGGGAGTAACGTGGCCCCTTTCATCGCAGTTTACCCGACACATGAAAAGTGACAAATTGGGGTTGTGCACGGCAGTAGAGTGTCGAATATCTTAAAATATGTTTTGTGGCAATTCCAACTTTGACCACAGTGTCATTTACTATGTAGAATGGCGCTTACCATCATTTTCGGCAGACTGCATTGCAAGATTAATCCCCCTTCTTCCTCGCGAGATCCACCCAGAAATGGGGTCGTATGAATACCTTCCCAAGTTGGTCTGGAAAAAAAAATAACTATTACCGGTACTACTTTGAAGAAAGAAAAAAAAACATTACATTTTGATAATAAATAATAGTAATAAAATAATAGTATAAATTATAAAAAAAAAATAACATAAGAACTTGCTTTTTGTAAGCATTGAGGCCAAGAGAGCAAACAATTATATCATAAACATTCTGGTACATGTTGTAATAACACTGAATATTACTTTAGGAGTGTTCAACTGGGACACAACAATAAGTACACAACAACAGAAGACTCCAATCACCAAACATGAGTTATGTCTTCTTTTTTTAATGGGCTTCCTGGTGATTGCGACAGCCAGAGCGCAAAGCAGAAGGTCCAAACCCAGAAGTGGCCATTCATTATAGATGGCTTCCAGTAGACTGCTCGGTATCCATGTGGTCCTGCTCGGGCTTTTTAAAAGCCTTTACACAACACGCCTGTGCATTAACAAGGGAGAGGAAGCAGAAGGGGCCTGGAATGTCTGGAGTCAAGTGTCCACGATACGCCTCGGAAAGTGTTGCACGTGGGGAAGTGAACGTGCACCCTGCAGACAGACGGCATGAAGCCACCCTTATTGTACAGCATACCTGCTTTACGATTACGCTGGCAAGCCCACCTTTGACCTCAGTAACCTAATGCATCCTAGATCAAATATAACTAAATAAACATGGATCTTACCATACAAAACAGAGAGTTTAAACAGGATATAATGACTGTCTAATGCAGTGGTTCTTAACCTTGTTGGAGGTACCGAACCCCACAAGTTTCATATGCGCATTCACCGAACCCTTCTTTAGAGAAAAATAAAATGTTTTTTTTTTTCAAATTCAAGACGAAGTTATATGTTTTTGGTAACACTTTAATATGGGGAACATATTCTAAGTAACAAAGACTTAATTTAGAGTTTTTTGGACACTTTGGGAACATATTCTAAGTAACAAAGACTTAAAGGCCTACTGAAACCCACTACTACCGACCACGCAGTCTGATAGTTTATATATCAATGATGAAATCTTAACATTGCAACACATGCCAATACGGCCGGATTAACTTATAAAGTGCAATTTTAAAAATCCCGCTAATCTTCCGGTTGAAAATGTCTATGTATGATGATGTATGAGTGTGACGTCAATCGTTGAAACGGAAGTATTCGGACACATTGAATCCTATACAAAAAACTCTGTTTTCATCTCAAAATTCCACAGTATTCTGGACATCTGTGTTGGTGAATCTTTTGCAACTTGTTTAATGAACAATGAAGACTGCAAAGAAGAAAGTCGTAGGTGGGATCGGTGTATTAGCGGCGGACTACAGCAACACAACCAGGAGGACTTTGACTTGGATAGCAGACGCGCTAGCCGCCAAACTCACCATAACTTCCTCCGTCTCCGGGCCGCCGACCGCATCTGTGATCGGGTGAAGTCCTTCGTCGCACCGTCGATCGCTGGAACGCAGGTGAGCACGGGTGTTGATGAGCAAATGAGGGCTGGCTGGCGTAGGTGGATAGCTAATGTTTTTAGCATAGCTCTATGAGGTCCGGTTGCTAAGTTACCTTCAATGGCGTCGTTAGCAACAGCATTGTTAAGCTTCGCCAGGCTGGAAAGCATTAACCGTGTATTTACATGTCCATGGTTTAATAGTATTGTTGATTTTCTATCTATCCTTCCAGTCAGGGTTGTATTTCTTTTGTTTCTATATGCAGTTAAGCACGATGCTATCATGTTTGCTCCGTAGCTAAAGTGTTTCGCCGATGTATTGCAGTGGAAATAAAAGTCACTGTGAATGTCCATTTCGCGTTCTCGACTTTCATTTTCAAGAGGATATAGTATCCGAGGTGGTTTAAAATACAAATCCGTGATCCACAATAGAAAAAGCAGAGAGTGTGGAATCCTATGAGCCAGCTTGTACCTAAGTTACGGTCAGAGCAAAAAAAGATATGTCTTGCACTGCACTCTAGTCCTTCACTCTCACGTTCCTCATCCACGAATCTTTCATCCTCGCTCAAATTAATGGGGTAATCGTCGCTTTCTCGGTCCGAATCGCTCTAGCTGCATTGAAAACAATGGGGAAATGTGAGGAGCCTTTCAACCGTTGACGTCACGCTACTTCCGGTACAGGCAAGGCTTTTTCTATCAGCGACCAAAAGTTGCAACTTTATCGTCGATGTTCGCTACTAAATCCTTTCAGCAAAAATATGGCAATATCGCAAAATGATCAAGTATGACACAGAATGGATGTGCTATCCTCGTTTAAATAAAAAAAATGCATTTCAGTAGGCCTTTAATTTAGAGTTATTTGGTTAGGGTTAGGGTTAGAGGGTTAGGGCCAGGGTTAGAGGGTTAGGCTTTTAATAAGGCCATGCCGAATAAGGCATTAATAAGTACTTAATAATGACTAGTTAAGAGCTAATATGTTACTAATTTGCATGTTAATAAGCAACCAATTAATGGTGAATATGTTCCCCATACTAAAGTGTTACCATGTTTTTTTACTGGTGCACAAAATGAACCGTGCATGAATATCACCTTGTTCCAACAACAAAACCAACATAGTGAATAAACTCACAACAAATTACACACCTGCAAATCAGTCTGACTTCTGCTGTTACCGTATCCGTAATACGCCGATAGGGAGAAGTTTTTATTTACACGATGAGTCGGGTGTGTCTCGACCTCCGCTGAACCCCTGAGCCCGACTCACCGAACCCCTAGGGTTCGATCGAACCCAGGTTAAGAACCACTGGTCTTATGTCAACTGTACATGGGACTGTTCTATTTTATTAATTTTTTTCATAAAAAAAACACAAAACACAAAAACATTCATAATATAAGGGTATTCCCACCTTGCATTAATTATTTTCCTTGATTTTGTAGATTATTTCACCCACCTTGCCACCACCCCCACTCACAGTGGTACATATTAATCTTTTTCTACAGAGTTTGGTTACCCCATGCGTGTAAGTAAAAATAAATTTGTTATTATAGATAAATTTTTTTCCGTAAAAATCGTATTCGTTAAATTAAAACACAATGCTAATTTGCGTTAGCCTGTCAATGAGCTGGTCCATTGTACGTTAGCATTAAGCTAGAGGGATAAGAGCCAAGCTTTATCCCTTTTAATTGTATCACTTTTTTAAAGTTCATACCATAGTGTATTGTTGATTTAACATGATTCATGCATGTGCACTTCACGAATGTACTTTCCTTTGTGTGCTTAGGTTTACTGTAACTTCATTGTGGGGAATATCCACAAATAAACTCAAGTTGGAAGTTTTTCCATCTCTAATTTAAAGGACTGTTTACACATCTGACAAACACAATTCCAACACTCAGGGAGCGCGGGACAAAATATGTAAATAAACCAGGGGTGTACAAAGTGCAGCCTGTGTTGCACTGTCGTAAAACAATGTGCAACAACAATTGAAAAATACACCATAATTATAAAATACAACAAGAATAAAGTATGTTGATATCAATAACTGATAACACAGATGTGTCTTTAATTATACAGGTGATGTGATGATCTGTTGCCCGGATCATGATTTTTTTTTACAGAACCCAAAACCAGTGAAGTTGGCACGTTGTGTAATTCATAAATAAAAACAGAATACAATGATTTGCAAATCCTTTTCAATTTATATTCAGTTGAATATACTGCAAAGACAAGATATTTAATGTTCGAAAGGAGACATTTTTTTGCAAATAATCATTAACTTAGAATTTAATGGCAGCAACACATTGCAAAAAAGTTGGCACAGGTGCATTTTTACCACTGTGTTACATGGCCTTTCCTTTTAACAACACTCAGTTAACATTTGGGAACTGAAGAGACCAATTTCTGAAGCTTTTCAGGTTGAATTATTTCCCATTCTTGCTTGATGTACAGCTTAAGTTGTTCAACTTTAACATTTTAGGCTTCATATTGCGCCACACATTTTCAATGGGAGACAAGTCTGGACTACAGGCAGGCCAGTCTAGTACCCACACTCTTTAACTACGAAGCCTTGCTGTTGTAACACGTGGCTTGGCATTGTCTTGCTGAAATAAGCAGGGGCGTCCATGATTCTCTGAACCTTTTGATGATATTACGGTCCGTAGATGGTGAAATCCCTAAATTCCTTGCAATAGCTCGTTAAAAAATGTTGTTCTTAAACTGTTCGACAATTTGCTCACACATTTGTTGACGAACTGGTAACCTTCGCCCCATCCTTGTTTGTGAATGACTGAGCATTTCATGGAAGATGCTTTTATACCCAATCATGGCACCCCTGGGTTTGGGTTTCCTGGTTGCCATAGGTGTTGTATATTTTCACCTGCCTCTGATTAGTGGTCGGCACGCTCACCTGCTCCTGGGCACTAATCAGACAGCTATTTATTCCTGCGTCACGCCCATACTTGCCAACCCTCCCGTTTTTAGCGGGAGAATCCCGGTATTCAGCGCCTCTCCCGACAACCTCCCGGCAGAGATTTTCTCCCGACAAACTCCCGGTATTCAGCCGGAGCTGGAGGCCACGCCCCCTCCAGCTCAATGCGTACCTGAGTGGGGACAGCCGTTCTCACGTCCGCTTTCCCACAATATAAATAGCTTGCCTGCCCGATGACGTCATAACATCTACGGCTTTTAGAGTAGAGTGCACAACAAGGTTCTTGGTTTCTTATGTGGGTTTATTGTTAGGCAGTTTCATTAACGTCCTCCCAGCGCGGTAACAACACACAACAACAGCAGTCACGTTTAGTCTACCGTAAAGCAGTTTGTCTGCCGTAAACAGCAATGTTGTGACACTCTTAAACAGGACAATACTGCCATCTACTGGATAGCCTGCAGAACACTGAAATTCAAGTATGTATTTTATTTATATGTATAATTAAAAAAAATAATTAAAAAAAAATATATATATAGCTAGAATTCACTGAAAGTCAAGTATTTCATACATATACATACATATATATATATATATATATATATATATATATATATATATATATATATATATATATATATATATATATATATATATATATATATATATATATATATATATATATATATATATATATATATATATATATGAAATACTTGATTTGGTGAATTCTAGCTGTAAATATACTCTCCTCTTAACCACGCCCTTAGCCACGCCCCAACCACGCCCCCCCGACCACATCGCCCCCCCCTCCCGATATTGGAGGTCTCAAGGTTGGCAAGTATGGTCACGCCACACACGGACTGGCTGTTTTGTTTCCTTCACGCAACAAGTTACGCTTGAATACCTTCACTTCTTGTTCCTATGCTCGTTGTACCTTTTGCTAAGCATTAGTTTTGCTTCCCGTGCTGTCGGCACGTTTTTCCTGTTCCTTTGTATTCTTGACTGATTTATGGAAAAAAGGTAATTTTTCACCTGTCTATGACGATGTCATACTGACACTAACCCTGGCCACGCCCACAGCGCCACAAATAGATTGAGCATCAAAAGTTTTAGGTTCACACATATTGCCCGTAGTCAAAAATCTTAGAAGAATTGGTGAAGTCAAGAAAATATTGACTAGTAAGTCATCTGCAGGACAAATTGTGCATGATTTTTGCCATACTCCAGATAATGGAAACCATATTAGTTGATTAGAGTTTTGGTAAAGCTTGGGGTTACCACGCTATCATGCCAAAGATGGCGGTAGACATTTGGACTAATTAGTGGACATATGGCATGGACGGACGACACCCCCACTTACTTTCATTAAATTGCTGGTAGACGTTCAGTAAATCAATCGCATTTAATCAAATCATTTGGACTTGAATATTTCAACATGTCCAAAAAAAAGAGTATGAAGAAGCAGAGCTTATTAGTCCGATGATAATAGTCTTATAATGATATCAATGACACCATATGCTTATACTGTTTCTTAAACTGGCTCATACTTTACATTGTTGGATTTTACAGGTTTTATCTCTAAAGAACATAACATTAAATAATTTGCACCATCGAACAGCATATGGAAGCATAAGGAAGATACATAGCTGTTGTTATATAATTTGTCCTTAAATTCCTCCTTTTTACAGTTTTTTATTTATTTTGGCCAGGGGTGTCCAAACATTTTGGAATACAAATAAATATAAAAATTGAAGGATGCGGGGGCCAATTTGATATATTTTGCACATTAAAGATACTAATACACATACAATGTACACTACCGTTCAAAAGTTTGGGGTCACCCAAACAATTTTGTGGAATAGCCTTCATTTCTAAGAACAAGAATAGACTGTCGAGTTTCAGATGAAAGTTCTCTTTTTCTGGCCATTTTGAGCATTTAATTGACCCCACAAATGTGATGCTCCAGAAACTCAATCTGCTCAAAGGAAGGTCAGTTTTGTAGCTTCTGTAACGAGCTAAACTGTTTTCAGATGTGTGAACATGATTGCACAAGGGTTTTCTAATCATCAATTAGCCTTCTGAGCCAATGAGCAAACACATTGTACCATTAGAACACTGGAGTGATAGTTGCTGGAAATGGGCCTCTATACACCTATGAAGATATTGCACCAAAAACCAGACATTTGCAGCTAGAATAGTCATTTACCACATTAGAAATGTATAGAGTGTATTTCTTTAAAGTTAAGACTAGTTTAAAGTTATCTTCATTAAAAAGTACAGTGCTTTTCCTTCAAAAATAAGGACATTTCAATGTGACCCCAAACTTTTGAACGGTAGTGTAGGTCAATCAATAAAAAACGTATTTTTCTATATAATGTTGCCATAAACTAAGCATTTTCAAGCATAAAAATGGCTAAATAAACTAAAAACACCAATACTACAGTAGTTTTTGGCCACTCGTGGAGACCAAAACAATCAGACCACGCTGTTCAGTATCATGGCCACTGATTGGCTCCGCCTCAGGCAGAATTGCTAACGTTAGCATGCTAACTTTTTCAGCCAATTTTGCAGCCGATTACCTCACACTCATATAACTTGCTACCTGACACCATAGACCTCGTATACGCAGACACTGCATTGGCTGCTGGGGCGCAGGAAATTCGGCAGCCATCTTGAAAGGGGCATCTACTCCTATTTCAGCAGCAGAAACAATGCATTAAAACTGCATATTCTTGCTCAAATCGGCGGCGGACCGTGGAAAACGGGTCACGGGGGATTACTTTTCACAAGTAAGAATGAACATTACTATCGGTTGTATTTTGTGAATGGAAGATTATTGTAATCTATTTATGTATTCATGCCCACCAGCAAAATTGTTGCCAGTTAGCTAAGCTAAGATGAAAATCAGTTGCGTATTTAGTAGTATTGAGTATTTAGGAAGTTGAGACCCTCTCAGTGGCGTTGTGGTTAGAGTGTCCGCCCTGAGACTGGAAGGTCGTGAGTTCAAACCCAGCCCGAGTCATACCAAAGACTATAACAATGGGACCCATTGCCTCCCTGCTTGACACTCAGCTATAAGGGTTGTAATTGGGGGACAGGGTTGTAATTGGGGGTTGAATCACCAAAATGATTCCCGAGCGTGGCCACCGCTGCTGCTCACTGCTCCCCTCACCTCCCGGGTGGTGAACATGGAGATGGGTCAAATGCAGAAGATAATTTCACCACACCTAGTGTGTGTGTGTGACTATCGCTGGGAATTTAATAGAACTTGATGATGGATTAAATGCGCTGACACTTCATTAGGCCTGTCAGCAGATGGAGATGTTGCCCCTTTCAAGATGGCGGCCCCTCGTCTCGTCAGCACCAATAGGCAGTAGTGATCAATGCAGCGTCTAAATATATATGATGTCTATGCCTGACACATGCTAGCTGTTAGCATGCTAACATTAGTGTGCTCACTTTTTTTTTAGCCAATTTTGCAGCGGAACCCCTTAGGCTCATTTAACTTTGTACATGTCACATGCTAACTGTTGGCTAAACAAGTTAGCATGCTAATTTTACAGCCGAAAAAATCAGCCGTTCACCTGGCGGGTTTTTTCGGGGATGAATAGGGAAGTCCTTCTTTAGCTGCCGTCTTGTTTTATCATATAGAGCTACCTTTGCACCTGTCAATGTTTACTTTTGTATGCACATTAAATCAACAAAAAATTCTGACTTTGGAGCAATGTTCACGGACTCTAGAATTTGGCTCTCTATTAGATGCAATGGTTTTTCCGTATCGGGACCATGATTTCGGTCCTAACTGTTCACCGGTCCTCATATGAAAGGTACTTTTCCTTGTTGATGTCTCAAGAAGGGTAGAAATACAAGAACACACATACACACACTAGGGTTGTACGGTATACCGTACTTGTATAGTACCTCGATACTAATTAATCATTTTCAGTACGATACCGTCTCTGAAACATACCGGTCCCGCACCCACCCCAGTCAAAGTCATGTCGTGACATTGCTGGTTTACGAGCAAACGAGCATGTTCGGCAGCGCACAATCACTGAGTACTTACAAGCAGACACAGTGTGTAGACAGAAAAGGGAGAACGGACGCATTTTGGCTTAAAAACTAACGATAAAGGTGAAGTTATAACACTGAAACGCCCTCAGGAAGAGATGCTTTAAGGCATGGCTAGCTAGCTAGCAGCTAACGTCCATCTGCCGTCGACAGTGTTTTAGCTGCTTCTAAATCACTAATCCTGGTCTCCATGGCGACAAATAAAGTGAGTTTCTTACAAGTATCATCCCTGCAGGACGAGGAATAGCTAAACATGTTTCACTACACACCGTAGCTCACCGGCATCAAAATGTAAACAAACGCCATTGGTGGATCTACACCTAACATCCACTGTAATGATATCAAGTACAGGCACGTACCGAGTCGATACTACTATGATTACGTTGATATTTTTCGCTTTTTTAATATGTATATTATGTTTATAAACTCAGGAAATATGTCCCTGGACACATGAGGACTTTGAATATGACCAATGTATGAACCTGTAACTACTTGGTATCGGATTGTTACCCACATTTGTGGTATCATCCAAAACTAATGTAAAGTACCAAACAACAGAAGAATAAGTCATTATTACATTTTAACAGAAGTGTAGATAGAACATGTTAAAAGAGAAAGTAAGCAGATATTAACAGTAAATGAACAAGTAGATTATTTATAAATTTTCTACCACTTGTCCTTAATAATGTTGACAAAATAATAGAATGATAAATGACACAATATGTTACTGCATACGTCAGCAGACTAATTAGGAGCCTTTGTTTGCTTACTTACTATTAAAAGACAAGTTGTCCAGTATATTCACTATTTTATTTGAGTTAGGCTCCAGCAACCCCCCGCGACCCCGGAAGGGACAAGCGGTAGAAAAAGGATGGATGGATGGATATTTAAGGACTTCAACTGCAATAAGAAACATATGTTTAATGCACCCTAAGATTTTTTGTTAAAATAAAACCAATAATGCCATTTTTTTTGTGGTCCCCTTTATTTAGAAAAGTACCAAAAAGTACCGACATAATTTAAGTACCGGTACCGGATGGATCTGACTATCATTTAAAAAGGTTTCCCTTAAGGGAACCTGTTTTTTTGTCCCTTTAAAGGTGGACTGTGTAAACAGAGCGATGTCCCCATTAAGTAGCCATTGCCAGAACACACACACACACACATACACTCTTGTATTTCTCACCTTCTTGAGACTTCCGAAAAATGCCTACCTCTTTAGGACCACCCTTTCTAGGTATATAAATATTTGTATTTACAACATTAATAATATATACATACTATGCAAATATTAAAAAAACAAGCTTTTAGTATTTTTTTTATTTTTTGTTTCTAATTGGTCTTTAATATTCATTATTTACTTCAAGATATTAGAGTATGTCTCTATATACATAATTATTTTATTTATTTGTATACATTTTGGGGCACATTTCAATTTCTTATACACACTTGTTATTATATCTGTTGGCCAGAGGGGGAGTATTTTAAATTTTTACACACACTTGTTATTTCATATGTTGACCAGAGGGGGGCACTTTTAATTTGAAAAATCCCTCCTTTTTGGGCCCACCCTAAATTTTGCACCAGGGGTGCAAATGAGACATTCTCTATTAGATGCTATGGTTTTTCCATATTGAAAATACAAGAACGCACACACACACACACGCACATGCACACACACACACACACACACACACACGCACATGCACACACACGCACACACACAGCAAGTCTAGTTAAGATGTGAGTGCTTGGAGCCAGACTTGTTTTTGTCTTCCAGCAGAGCAGACAATGTTTTAGCCTACTTTGTCTGCTCCGATGCCATTTTCCTGACAGCTCTCAATGTGTGTGAGTGTGTGTGTGTGTGTGTTCTCTTTAACAAGGTCAACATGAAGGCCACAACCTCCAGCTATAATTAGGTAATGATAAACTGTACTCTCGCTCTCCTATACTCTCATTATCCAACTCTTGGAAAGTTTTTGGATATTGTCTAATTATAAAACCTTCAACTGTAATAATGCACAACAATTTTCATTTTTAATGCTGCAAAAAAGCTCCAAAGTGTGGTCCATTTTAAAGAGACAAGAAAAAACGCCAAGGCCACGTTTGGAAACCCCGGGCGCCGTCTTTGAAAAGTAATACTGAATACATAAATAGTGTGTGTGTGAACGTTCGTGAGCCGTGCAGAAAAGAGGGAGCTCTGCGACTGACTGCTGCCTACACCGAACTGGCAGAGGACACGGCGCGCCATGCCAGGTCAGGGAGTGTGTGGGTGTGGTCGTGGGCTTTGTGGGCCCATCTGGGGTTCTGGCAAGGGGGCCTGAGGGCAATGTGGGCTCCCTGGTGAGCGTGTCGGTTGTGTCATGCTCAAAAAGGTGTCGGCGTGAGCCAGATGCTGCTGGAGGTGATTGTCTGGATGTGGGACTGGCCTGAAATAGCACTAAAATGTGGTAAAAATAAAATTTCCAGGTGATTCTGATTATACGTACTTTCACTTTTAAGGTAAGAATTGTATGTCGATTTGAGTTTAGACAATTAAAATACTGTATTTTATGGACCATAAGGCGCACTGCCGATGAGCGGGTCTAGTCAGGTATGTTTTCATACAAAAGGCGCACCGGATTATAAGGCGCATTAAAGGGGTCATATTATGTTTTTTTTCTAAATTTAAAACATTCCCTTGTGGTCTACATCAGTGGTCCCCAACCTTTTTGTACTTGCGGACCGGTCAATGCTTGAAAATTTGTCCCACGGACCGGGGGTTGGTAGTAAAAAAAAATATATATATATATGTATTTATTTATTTATTTTTGTCATTAAGAAATACAATCATGTGTGCGTACGGACTGTATCCCTGCAGACTGTATTGATTTATATTGATATGTAATGTATATATTGTGTTTTTTATGTTGATTTAATTTTTTAAAAAAAAACAATTTTTTTTATTTTTATTTTTTTTTTTAATTTCTTGTGCGGCCGCGGCCCGGTGGTTGGGGACCACTGGTCTGCATCAGTGTTTTTCAAACTTTGTTTTGCGTTGAAAAAATCCGGAGGCACACCACCAGCAGAAATCATTACAAAACAAAACTCAGTAGACAATAAAAAGTCGTTGTCACAATTGTTGGATATTAGAGATGTCCGATAATATCGGACTGCCGATATTATTGGCCGATAAATGATTTAAAATTTAATATCGAAAATTATTGGTATCGGTTTCAAAATTATCGGTATCGTTTCAAAAAGTAAAATGTCGTCCACAGTTTCCAAAAACAATTTGAAATGTGGACTCGTCAGACCACAGAACACTTTTCCACTTTGCATCAGTCCATCTTAGATGAGCTCGGGCCCAGCGAAGCCGGCGGCGTTTCTGGGTGTTGTTGATCAATGGCTTTCGCTTTGCATAGGAGAGTTTTAACTTGCACTTACAGATGTAGCGAAGAACTGTGGTTACTGACAGTGGGTTTCTGAAGTGTTCCTAAGTTAAAGTTAAAAAAGTACCAATGAATGTCATACACACACCAGGTGTGGTGAAATGTGTCCTCTGCATTTGACCCATCCCCGTGTTCACCCCCTGGGAGGGTAGGGGAGCAGTGAGCAGCAGCAGTGGCCGCGCCCGGGAATAATTTTTGGTGATTTGCCCATGTGGTGATATCCTTTACACACTGATGTCGCTTTTTGATGCAGTACCACCTGAGGGATCGAAGGTCACAGGGATTCAATGTTGTTTTTCAGCCTGGTTGCTTACGTGCAGTGATTTCTCCAGATTCTCTGAACCTTTTGATGATATTACGTACCGCAGATGGTGAAATCCCTTAACTCCTTGCAATAGCTGGTTGAGAAATGTTGTTCTCAAACAATTTCCTCCGGCATTTGTTCACATCCTTGTTTGTGAATGAACATGCAAGCTGCTTTTATACCCAATCATGGCACCCACCTGTTCCCAATTAGCCTGTTCACCCGTGGGATGTTCCAAATAAGTGTTTGACGAGCATTCCTCAACTTTCTCAGTCTTTTTTGCCACTTGTGCCAGCTTTTTTGAAACATGTTGCAGGCATCAAATTCCAAATGAGCTAATATTTGCAAAAAAATAACAACGTTTTCCAGTTGGAACGTTAAGTATCTTGTCTTTGGAGTCTATTCAATTGAATATAGGGTGAAAAGGATTTGCAAATCATTGTATTCTGTTTTTATTTACTTCTCTGGTTTTGGGTTTTGTAGTTACTGTGCCTTGTCCGTCTCTATTTAACCAACCTGTCCTCTAAACACTCTCCGCCCGCTCGTCTCATTTCTTCTCTCACCTTCCCCGCCGTCCTCCTCACTCCCTGCAGCGTCTGTGCACTGGTAGTTATGTGTCAGTGGAGTGTGGGCCGCTGCTAATTTGTGCAGAGTGGGAGAAAGCTTTTTTGGCGTGTGTTGAAAAAGTGTATTTTAAGATGAAGATTCAGATTCTCCCAGGCAGGTGGGCACACACCAACACACGCATTTGTCTGCTGCCATGTTCACGTCCCATAATAATAAGCCCGCTTTCACCTCAAATGCTCCAACCCACATTTATGACAGATTCCGAAAGGTGACGACTTCTGTTTCCATGAGCAATACGTCACATATGTATGAATGTAGTCATCCTTATGAATATGCATACAAATCTGTCTCCTTTACAAAGTGTCCCGCTCGATATAAACTACATTTGACACGCAAATGGGTGACCTCAACTGTCGCTGGCTGGCGGCTACACAGATGTAAAAAAAAAAAAAAACTCTGGTGCAGTAGTTGCACATGGAAAAGTAGTCTTTAATACGCATTTGTGTGAATTGGTCACATGTGTAAACAATAAACATGCACAGATATGTATGAAATACAAGAAGTGCACACAAAAATAGTGCTTTTTTTGTTAAAATACTGTATTTTACGGACCATAGGACGCACTAGACCAGGGGTCGGCAACCCAAAATGTTGAAAGAGCCATATTGGACCAAAAATACAAAAACAAATCTGTCTGGAGCCGCAAAAAATTAAAAGCCATATTACATACAGATAGTGTGTCATGAGATATAAATTGAATTAAGATGACTTAAAGGAAACTAAATGACCTCAAATATACCTACAAATGAGGCATAATGCTGCAATATGTACATATAGCTAGCCTAAATAGCATGTTAGCATCGATTAGCTTGCAGTCATGCACTGACCAAATATGTCTGGCTAGCACTCCACACAAGTCAATAACATCAACAAAACTCACCTTTGTGCCTTCACGCACAACGTTAAAAGTTTGGTGGACAGAATGAGACAGAAAAAGAAGTGGCATAAAACACGTCCTAGAAAGTCGGAGAAAGTTATACTTGTAAACAAACTACGGTGAGTTCAAGGACCGCCAAAATTAGTAGGACAAAACGGCGCTCGCCAAATACTCGAATCAGTGAAGCATGTTTAATATAAACAGTGTGCTTTGTAACAATTAGGGAGGTTTGCGTCATGTTTGTCCTCCTACACAAACCATATTAAAAAAAAAAAAAAAAATTTCCTCATCTTTTTCCATTTTTCATACATTTTTAAAAAATCTCCTGAGAGCCACTAGGGCGGCGCTAAAGAGCCGCATGCGGCTCTAGAGCCGCGGGTTGCCGACCCCTGCATTAGACTATAAGGTGCACTGCCGATGAATGGTCTATTTTCGATTTTTTTTTCATATACAAAGCACTCCGGATTATAGGGCGCATTAAAGGAGTCATATTATTATTATTTTTTTCTAAATTGAAAACACTTCCTTGTGGTCTACTTAAAATGTAATGGTGGTTCTTTGGTCAAAATGTTGTCCCGTAAAAGAACGTCCGATCGAAACTCTCTAATAACTAAAGTTCCTTGGGTGAATAATGGAAACTCACTACACCGGTATGTTTTAGCGCTTTTATAGCAGATATAATTAAGAACTTTACACTACTTTATATTAGAAATGGCAACAGTGGAGGATGGATATCCCATAACAAAAAGATAGAGAAAAAGAAGAAGCTTATTGACTAAGGTGTCGACACGAACTACAAAGGTGGACGAGCACAATTTTTCAGGACTTATGCAGATCCCAAATACAGATCAGCAGGTACCAGATGGTAAGAAAAGTTGCTTTTGCATAATATTGTGAAACAAAACGCTTACCTTATACACACACCATAATAATACTCACATGTTGAAGCACAGTACCATCCATCAAGCGGTGCAGCTTCATAGCTTACCAAAGTCGTACTAAAACATTTTGATCGATTTTTGAGCGCCATGTGGAATGTTCTATATTTTCAATGGACCATATAAAATGTTGATGTTGTTTACTTGAGTCATATTGCAGTCTACACGTATCTCTTATGTTTGACTGCCATCTACTGGTCACACTTATCATTTCACCATGCACCAAACAAAATTGCTTCGAGGTCGGTAAGCAAAACCAGAATTATTCCGTACATCAGGCGCAGTGTCGAGTTATGAGGACAAAAAAAAGATTTTAAGTGCGCCTTATAGTTCAGAAAATACGGTAAGTATCAACTTTTAAAAATACATTTTAGGCTTCCGCCATGTAAACAGAATGAGCTTTTCTAACTGTAACCTGTTTTGAAAAAGTGTCATAACTATTATACCAAATAGTACATTGCGAGAATCGGTTTGACTCAAGGATTGTATTGAGTCGAAACAAATTGTCACCCCAGGAATCGAATCGAAATCGTTAGGTGCCCAATGATTCACACCCTTACTAAATACACTAATTTATCATTTTGCAATGCAGTCTGCTGAAAATGATGGAAAGCGCCACTCTATACAGTAACTGGCGCTGTGGTCAAAGTTATAACTGCCACAAAACACATTTTAAGATATTCAACAGTCCACTGCCATCTGGTGGCTAAGGTGGATGGTGCAACCCCCCAATTTGTCACGTTTCATGTGTCAGGTAAACCGCGACAAATGAATCCCCTACCTAGTGAAGTGAAGTAAAGTGAAATATATTTATATAGCGCTTTTCTCTAGTCACTCAAAGCGCTATCTTGCCCAATAACACAACGGCACTGAAGAGGTTGCCGGAATCATCAAGTTGCTGGCACGGCCTCTCTACATCCCGAGCCACGCCGCCTCCTACTGCACATACAGTATATGGTATCTCACAAAAGTGAGTACACTCTTTTACCATTTTTTTCTCTACACCACATCTTTTTAAGGTAGAATACTAGAAAAGAAGCTTGGACATACTTTTTAGTTAGTGTAGAGCTGGTATATAACTGATAACTGACAATATAACCTTGTCCCTACACACCGGAGCTCTTGTAAAAAGAGCTCAGCAGCGCATGCACTTTTTGCGTCGGATGAAAAAAGCACAGCTCCCTCCCCCCATTCTCACCACATTCTACAGAGGCACTATAGAGAGCCTGCTGACCCACAGCATCTCTGTCTGGACTGGAGCCTGCAATGCCTCAGACTGGAAGTCTCTGCAGAGAGTGGTGAGGACGGCGGAAAAGATCATCAGGACTCCTCTTCCTCCTATCCAGGAGATCGCAAAAAGCCGCTGCCTGACCAGGGCTCAGAAAATCTGCAAAGACTCCTCCCACCCCCACCAAGGACTGTTTTCACTGCTGGACTCTAGAAAGAGGTTCCGCAGCCTCCGTAGCAGAACCTCCAGGTTCTGTAACAGCTTCTTCCCTCAGGCCGTAAGACTCCTAAACGCATCATAATTAAATTATCCCCTCAACTCCCCCCAAAATGGATTAACTCGCTGGAATAAAAAAGACAATATAACATGCATCCATAAACGTGGACGCATGTGAAAAAGTGCAATATATTTATCTGTACAGTAATCTATTTATTTATTTATATATATTTGTATATATTTATTTATTTTATATATATATTATACATATATAATTTATATATATTTATTTATTTATATATGCACTTTATTGCTTTTTTTTTTTATCCTGCACTGCCATGAGCTTATGTAACGAAACTTCGTTGTTATCTGTGCTGTAAAGTTCAAATTTGAATGACAAATAAAAAGGAAGTCTAAGTCTAAGTCTATATAAAGTGGCGTTTCTATAGTAATGTCCTTTTAAAATTATTTGTATTATTTACTAGTCCTCAGCATAAATGACTTTTAACAGTTAAAGTTGTTTTGCTTTTTTTCATTTGAAGGCTGGGATGTAGTTTTTAGTCTTATCTTTTAGTCTTTACATTAATATACACAATAAATAAAAACAAAACCCAAAACCAGTGAATTTGGCACGTTGTGTAATTCGCAAATAAAAACAGAATACAATGATTTGCAAATCCTTTTCAACCTATATTCAGTTGAATAGACTGCAAATACAAGATACTTAATGTTCGAACCGACAAACATGTTTTTTTTTTGCAAATAATCATTAACTTAGAATTTAATGGCAGCAACATATTGCAAAAAATTGTGGCATTTTTACCACTGCGTTACATGGCCTTTCCTTTTAACAACACTCAGTAAACGTTTGGGGTCTAAGGAGACCACTTTTGAAGCTTTTCAGGTGGAATTGTTTCCCATTCTTGCTTGATGTACAGCTTAAGTTGTTCAACAGTCCGGGGGTCGCCGTTGCGGTTTTTTAGGCTTCATAATGCGCCACACATTTTCAATGGGAGACAGGTCTGGACTACAGGCAGGCCAGTCTAGTACCCGCACTCTTTTACTATGAAGCCACACTGTTGTAACACGTGGCTTGGCATTGTCTTGCTGAAATAAGCAGGGGCGTCCATGATAACGTTGCTTGGATGGCAACATACAGTATGTTGCTCCAAAACCTGTATGTACCTCCATACCATCACAGATGCTGGCTTTTGAACTTTGCGCCTATAACAATCCGGATGCTTCTTTTCCTCTTTGTTCCGGTTTCCAAAAACTGTTATTTACATTGTCTTCAGCAAATTTCTCTATCATGGTTTCAGAGGGGAAATCTCAATAATTTACTTCCACTTTCTCTCACCATGTTATTGCAACAAACACCTAAAAATGGTACCTTGCATTGCATTTGTTTGGGAAAAACTGCACATTCAGGCATCTCAAAAAAAAGTCCTGCAAGATCCTGGGGGGGGACTGAAAAATGTATGTCAATTTAAATTGAAGATGCAAATAAAGCACATTTTGTTAGATTTGTTGAAATATTGTGCTTTTAAGGGTTAAGGTTACAAAAAAAAACTCAAAAAAAAAAAATGATTACAAGCTCATAACATCCCAAAGTATTGCCTGAAATAAATAAATAAATAAATGAAAAAAAATGAAAAGTCTGCCCACAAAGTCAGCCAAATGGAAATCCTGGAGGAACTGTTTGAATACACCTTTCGAGTGGTTAAATGGAAATGTTAGGAAGTGAGATGAGTGAGAAACCTCTGCGACAAGCTAATAAATCACCTTCAAATAACACTCTCAGCCTTTTGAGAAAGATCATGAACAGATCATCATTATGGGAAATTGGTATAGAAATATCGAACAAATTTCATTCAAATGCATCCCAAAACAGATTGCGCTCGACTTAACCCGGCCGAGTCATACCAAAGACTATAAAAATGGGACTCCCTGCTTGTCACTCAGCATCAAGGGTTGGAATTGGGGGTTAAATCACCAAAAATTATTTCCGGGCGTGGCCACCGCTGCTGCCCACTGCTGCCCACTGCTCCCCTCACCTCGCAGGTGGTGATCAAGGGTGATGGGTCAAATGCACACTTAGTGTGTGTGTGACAATCATTGGTACATTAACTTTAACTTTAACACGTTCCATTGAAGTTAATTGCATAAAAGTTCCAACAACCTACTCTAGCTTTTTAAAGAATAACTGATTGTTTGATCAAAAATGGATGTAAATAATTCGAAATAATGCCTAGCTATGAATATTATTGTCAAATAAGCACTAATAATAGGGTTTTAACAGGCTATTTGTAATCAGATTTTTTTGGTACGGAACAGTTCCTTTTTCTTTGGTGCCCAGTTTCTACAGGGAACACATTGGCTGCGGTACAGGAAGTGTAACTGTCTTGCGATGAGGCTACTCCGCAAACAAATACAGTGCAGCCAGATAGTGCCAAGGAAAAAGCCAGACCTTGAAAACCCTCTTCCACCGTCGACGTCTCCTGTTCGGGAGCACTCAGCCTTCCCGGTGAAACACGTAAACAAGCAAAGATAAGAGGGTACGACAAAAGAAGTGTGCAGACGTTGTTCAAGACATGGGGAAGAGAGCTACAAGATGTAACTATTAGTGCTGCACTGCAGCCAATAAATAAAAATACACAATAAAAATGCAATTTCCTTAAAAGAAACATCGTAGACTAGAAAATCACAGGATGGAATAAACTGAGAGAACCCTCTTGTCTTGTCAGTCATACACTCTCTGTAAGCCTTTTTCCTCCTAAAGTTCAGGAACTGTAAGTTCCTCGAGTCTTTAGTTCTTGGATTTAAAGCAGTGGTTCTTAACCTGGGTTCGATCGAACCCAGGGGTTCGGTGAGTCTGCCTCTGGGGTTCGGCGGAGGTCAAGACACACCCGACTCATCATGTAAATACAAACTTCTCCCTATCGGCGTATTGCAGATACGGCAACAGCAGAAGTCAGACTGATTCACAGGTGTGTAATTTGTTGTGAGTTTATGCACTGTGTTGGTTTTGTTGTTTGAACAAGGTGATGTTCATGCACGGTTCATTTTGTGCACCAGTAAAAAAAACATGGTAACACTTTAGTATGGGGAACATATTCACCATTAATTAGTTGCTTATTAACATGCAAATTACTAACATATTGGCTCTTAACTAGTCATTATTAAGTACTTATTAATGCCTTATTTGGCATGGCCTTATTATAACCCTAACCCTCTAACCCTGACCCTAACCCTAACTAAATAACTCTAAAGTAAGTCTTTGTTGTTTAGAACATGTTCCCCTAGTGTCCAAAAAACTCTAAATTAAGTCTTTGTTACTTAGAATATGTTCCCCTAGTGTCCAAAAAACTCTAAATTAAGTCTTTGTTACTTAGAATATGTTCCCCTAGTGTCCAAAAAACTCTAAATTAAGTCGTTGTTACTTAGAATATGTTCCCTAGTGTCCAAAAAACTCTAAATTAAGTCGTTGTTACTTAGAATATGTTCCCCTAGTGTCCAAAAAACTCTAAATTAAGTCTTTGTTACTTAGAATATGTTCCCCTAGTGTCCAAAAAACTCTAAATTAAGTCTTTGTTACTTAGAATATGTTCCCCTAGTGTCCAAAAAACTCTAAATTAAGTCGTTGTTACTTAGAATATGTTCCCTAGTGTCCAAAAAACTCTAAATTAAGTCGTTGTTACTTAGAATATGTTCCCCTAGTGTCCAAAAAACTCTAAATTAAGTCTTTGTTACTTAGAATATGTTCCCCTAGTGTCCAAAAAACTCTAAATTAAGTCGTTGTTACTTAGAATATGTTCCCTAGTGTCCAAAAAACTCTAAATTAAGTCGTTGTTACTTAGAATATGTTCCCTAGTGTCCAAAAAACTCTAAATTAAGTCTTTGTTACTTAGAATATGTTCCCCTAGTGTCCAAAAAAATCTAAATTAAGTCGTTGTTACTTAGAATATGTTCCCTAGTGTCCAAAAAACTCTAAATTAAGTCGTTGTTACTTAGAATATGTTCCCCTAGTGTCCGAAAAACTCTAAATTAAGTCGTTGTTATTTAGAATATGTTCCCTAGTGTCCAAAAAACTCTAAATTAAGTCTTTGTTACTTAGAATATGTTCCCTAGTGTCCAAAAAACTCTAAATTAAGTCTTTGTTACTTAGAATACGTTCCCCTAGTGTCCAAAAAACTCTAAATTAAGTCTTTGTTACTTAGAATATGTTCCCCTAGTGTCCAAAAAACTCTAAATTAAGTCTTTGTTACTTAGAATATGTTCCTCTAGTGTCCAAAAAATTCCAAATTAAGTCTTTGTTACTTAGAATATGTTCCCCTAGTATCCAAAAAACTCTAAATTAAGTCTTTATTACTTAGAATATGTTCCCCTAGTGTCCAAAAAACTCTAAATTAAGTCTTTGTTACTTAGAATATGTTCCCCTAGTGTCCAAAAAACTCTAAATTAAGTCTTTGTTACTTAGAATATGTTCCCCTAGTGTCCAAAAAACTCTAAATTAAGTCGTTGTTACTTAGAATATGTTCCCCTAGTGTCCAAAAAACTCTAAATGAAGTCTTTGTTACTTAGAATATGTTCCCCTAGTGTCCAAAAAACTCTAAATTAAGTCTTTGTTACTTAGAATATGTCCCCTAGTGTCCAAAAAACTCTAAATTAAGTCTTTGTTACTTAGAATATGTTCCCCTAGTGTCCAAAAAACTCTAAATGAAGTCGTTGTTACTTAGAATATGTTCCCCTAGTGTCCAAAAAACTCTAAATGAAGTCTTTGTTACTTAGAATATGTTCCCCTAGTGTCCAAAAAACTCTAAATGAAGTCGTTGTTACTTAGAATATGTTCCCCTAGTGTCCAAAAAACTCTAAATTAAGTCTTTGTTATTTAGAATATGTTCCCCTAGTGTCCAAAAAACTCTAAATTAAGTCGTTGTTACTTAGAATATGTTCCCCTAGTGTCCAAAAAACTCTAAATTAAGTCTTTGTTATTTAGAATATGTTCCCCTAGTGTCCAAAAAACTCTAAATTAAGTCGTTGTTACTTAGAATATGTTCCCCTAGTGTCCAAAAAACTCTAAATTAAGTCTTTGTTATTTAGAATATGTTCCCCTAGTGTCCAAAAAACTCTAAATTAAGTCGTTGTTACTTAGAATATGTTCCCTAGTGTCCAAAAAACTCTAAATTAAGTCGTTGTTACTTAGAATATGTTCCCTAGTGTCCAAAAAACTCTAAATGAAGTCTTTGTTACTTAGAATATGTTCCCCTAGTGTCCAAAAAACTCTAAATTAAGTCTTTGTTACTTAGAATATGTTCCCCTAGTGTCCAAAAAACTCTAAATGAAGTCTTTGTTACTTAGAATATGTTCCCCCTGTGTCCAAAAAACTCTAAATTAAGTCGTTGTTACTTAGAATATGTTCCCCTAGTGTCCAAAAAACTCTAAATTAAGTCTTTGTTACTTAGAATATGTTCCCCTAGTGTCCAAAAAACTCTAAATTAAGTCTTTGTTACTTAGAATACGTTCCCCTAGTGTCCAAAAAACTCTAAATTAAGTCGTTGTTACTTAGAATATGTTCCCCTAGTGTCCAAAAAACTCTAAATTAAGTCGTTGTTACTTAGAATATGTTCCCCTAGTGTCCAAAAAACTCTAAATTAAGTCTTTGTTACTTAGAATATGTTCCCCTAGTGTCCAAAAAACTCTAAATTAAGTCTTTGTTACTTTGAATATGTTCCCTAGTGTCCAAAAAACTCTAAATTAAGTCTTTGTTACCTTACTTAGAATATGTTCCCCTAGTGTCCAAAAAACTCTAAATGAAGTCTTTGTTACTTAGAATATGTTCCCCTAGTGTCCAAAAAACTCTAAATTAAGTCTTTGTTACTTAGAATATGTTCCCCTAGTGTCCAAACAACTCTAAATTAAGTCTTTGTTACTTAGAATATGTTCCCTAGTGTCCAAAAAACTCTAAATTAAGTCTTTGTTACTTAGAATATGTTCCCCTAGTGTCCAAAAAACTCTAAATTAAGTCTTTGTTACTTAGAATATGTTCCCTAGTGTCCAAAAAACTCTAAATTAAGTCGTTGTTACTTAGAATATGTTCCCTTAGTGTCCAAAAAACTCTAAATTAAGTCGTTGTTACTTAGAATATGTTCCCCTAGTGTCCAAAAAACTCTAAATTAAGTCTTTGTTACTTAGAATATGTTCCCCTAGTGTCCAAAAAACTCTAAATTAAGTCTTTGTTACTTAGAATATGTTCCCTAGTGTCCAAAAAACTCTAAATTAAGTCTTTGTTACTTAGAATACGTTCCCCTAGTGTCCAAAAAACTCTAAATTAAGTCTTTGTTACTTAGAATATGTTCCCCTAGTGTCCAAAAAACTCTAAATTAAGTCTTTGTTACTTAGAATATGTTCCTCTAGTGTCCAAAAAATTCCAAATTAAGTCTTTGTTACTTAGAATATGTTCCCCTAGTGTCCAAAAAACTCTAAATTAAGTCTTTATTACTTAGAATATGTTCCCCTAGTGTCCAAAAAACTCTAAATTAAGTCGTTGTTACTTAGAATATGTTCCCCTAGTGTCCAAAAAACTCTAAATTAAGTCTTTGTTACTTAGAATATGTTCTCCTAGTGTCCAAAAAACTCTAAATTAAGTCTTTGTTACTTAGAATATGTTCCCCTAGTGTCCAAAAAACTCTAAATTAAGTCTTTATTACTTAGAATATGTTCCCCTAGTGTCCAAAAAACTCTAAATTAAGTCGTTGTTACTTAGAATATGTTCCTCTAGTGTCCAAAAAACTCTAAATTAAGTCATTGTTACTTAGAATATGTTCCCTAGTGTCCAAAAAACTCTAAATGAAGTCTTTGTTACTTAGAATATGTTCCCCTACTGTCCAAAAAACTCTAAATGAAGTCTTTGTTACTTAGAATATGTTCCCCTAGTGTCCAAAAAACTCTAAATTAAGTCTTTGTTACTTAGAATATGTTCCCCTAGTGTCCAAAAAACTCTAAATTAAGTCTTTGTTACTTAGAATATGTTCCTCTAGTGTCCAAAAAATTCCAAATTAAGTCTTTGTTACTTAGAATATGTTCCCCTAGTGTCCAAAAAACTCTAAATTAAGTCTTTATTACTTAGAATATGTTCCCCTAGTGTCCAAAAAACTCTAAATGAAGTCTTTGTTACTTAGAATATGTTCCCCTAGTGTCCAAAAAACTCTAAATTAAGTCTTTGTTACTTAGAATATGTTCTCCTAGTGTCCAAAAAACTCTAAATTAAGTCTTTGTTACTTAGAATATGTTCCCCTAGTGTCCAAAAAACTCTAAATTAAGTCTTTGTTACTTAGAATATGTTCCCTA
Source organism: Entelurus aequoreus (assembly GCF_033978785.1). NCBI lineage: Eukaryota > Metazoa > Chordata > Actinopteri > Syngnathiformes > Syngnathidae > Entelurus > Entelurus aequoreus. The sequence goes on along the minus strand of NC_084743.1, from coordinate 25,184,498 downwards.
GTGTCCAAAAAACTCTAAATGAAGTCTTTGTTACTTAGAATATGTTCCCCTAGTGTCCAAAAAACTCTAAATTAAGTCTTTGTTACTTAGAATATGTTCCCCTAGTGTCCAAAAAACTCTAAATTAAGTCTTTGTTACCTAGAATATGTTCCCCTAGTGTCCAAAAAACTCTAAATGAAGTCTTTGTTACTTAGAATATGTTCCCTAGTGTCCAAAAAACTCTAAATGAAGTCTTTGTTACTTAGAATATGTTCCCCTAGTGTCCAAAAAACTCTAAATTAAGTCTTTGTTACTTAGAATATGTTCCCCTAGTGTCCAAAAAACTCTAAATGAAGTCTTTGTTACTTAGAATATGTTCCCCTAGTGTCCAAAAAACTCTAAATTAAGTCTTTGTTACTTAGAATATGTTCCCTAGTGTCCAAAAAACTCTAAATTAAGTCTTTGTTACTTAGAATATGTTCCCTAGTGTCCAAAAAACTCTAAATGAAGTCTTTGTTACTTAGAATATGTTCCCCTAGTGTCCAAAAAACTCTAAATTAAGTCTTTGTTACTTAGAATATGTTCCCCTAGTGTCCAAAAAACTCTAAATTAAGTCTTTGTTACTTAGAATATGTTCCCTAGTGTCCAAAAAACTCTAAATGAAGTATTTGTTACTTAGAATATGTTCCCCTAGTGTCCAAAAAACTCTAAATGAAGTCTTTGTTACTTAGAATATGTTCCCCTAGTGTCCAAAAAACTCTAAATTAAGTCTTTGTTACTTAGAATATGTTCCCTAGTGTCCAAAAAACTCTAAATGAAGTCTTTGTTACTTAGAATATGTTCCCCTAGTGTCCAAAAAACTCTAAATTAAGTCGTTGTTACTTAGAATATGTTCCCTAGTGTCCAAAAAACTCTAAATGAAGTCTTTGTTACTTAGAATATGTTCCCCTAGTGTCCAAAATACGCTAAATGAAGTCTTTGTTACTTAGAATATGTTCCCCTAGTGTCCAAAAAACTCTAAATTAAGTCTTTGTTACTTAAAATATGTTCCCCTAGTGTCCAAAAAACTCTAAATTAAGTCGTTGTTACTTAGAATATGTTCCCCTAGTGTCCAAAAAACTCTAAATTAAGTCGTTGTTACTTAGAATATGTTCCCTAGTGTCCAAAAAACTCTAAATGAAGTCTTTGTTACTTAGAATATGTTCCCCTAGTGTCCAAAAAACTCTAAATTAAGTCGTTGTTACTTAGAATATGTTCCCTAGTGTCCAAAAAACTCTAAATGAAGTCTTTGTTACTTAGAATATGTTCCCCTAGTGTCCAAAATACGCTAAATGAAGTCTTTGTTACTTAGAATATGTTCCCCTAGTGTCCAAAAAACTCTAAATTAAGTCTTTGTTACTTAGAATATGTTCCCCTAGTGTCCAAAAAACTCTAAATGAAGTCTTTGTTACTTAAAATATGTTCCCCTAGTGTCCAAAAAACTCTAAATTAAGTCGTTGTTACTTAGAATATGTTCCCCTAGTGTCCAAAAAACTCTAAATTAAGTCGTTGTTACTTAGAATATGTTCCCCTAGTGTCCAAAAAACTCTAAATTAAGTCGTTGTTACTTAGAATATGTTCCCCTAGTGTCCAAAAAACTCTAAATTAAGTCTTTGTTACTTAGAATATGTTCCCTAGTGTCCAAAAAAACTCTAAATTAAGTCTTTGTTACTTAGAATATGTTCCCCTAGTGTCCAAAAAACTCTAAATGAAGTCTTTGTTACTTAGAATATGTTCCCCTAGTGTCCAAAAAACTCTAAATGAAGTCTTTGTTACTTAGAATATGTTCCCCTAGTGTCCAAAAAACTCTAAATGAAGTCTTTGTTACTTAGAATATGTTCCCCTAGTGTCCAAAAAACTCTAAATGAAGTCTTTGTTACTTAGAATATGTTCCCCTAGTGTCCAAAAAACTCTAAATTAAGTCGTTGTTACTTAGAATATGTTCCCCTAGTGTCCAAAAAACTCTAAATTAAGTCGTTGTTACTTAGAATATGTTCCCCTAGTGTCCAAAAAACTCTAAATTAAGTCTTTGTTACTTAGAATATGTTCCCCTAGTGTCCAAAAAACTCTAAATTAAGTCTTTGTTACTTAGAATATGTTCCCCTAGTGTCCAAAAAACTCTAAATAAAGTCTTTGTTACTTAGAATATGTTCCCCTAGTGTCCAAAAAACTCTAAATTAAGTCTTTGTTACTTAGAATATGTTCCCCTAGTGTCCAAAAAACTCTAAATGAAGTCTTTGTTACTTAGAATATGTTCCCCTAGTGTCCAAAAAACTCTAAATGAAGTCTTTGTTACTTAGAATATGTTCCCCTAGTGTCCAAAAAACTCTAAATGAAGTCTTTGTTACTTAGAATATGTTCCCCTAGTGTCCAAAAAACTCTAAATTAAGTCTTTGTTACTTAGAATATGTTCCCCTAGTGTCCAAAAAACTCTAAATGAAGTCTTTGTTACTTAGAATATGTTCCCCTAGTGTCCAAAAAACTCTAAATTAAGTCTTTGTTACTTAGAATATGTTCCCCTAGTGTCCAAAAAACTCTAAATGAAGTCTTTGTTACTTAGAATATGTTCCCTAGTGTCCAAAAAACTCTAAATGAAGTCTTTGTTAATTAGAATATGTTCCCCTAGTGTCCAAAAAACTCTAAATGAAGTCTTTGTTACTTAGAATATGTTCCCCTAGTGTCCAAAAAACTCTAAATTAAGTCTTTATTACTTAGAATATGTTCCCTAGTGTCCAAAAAACTCTAAATTAAGTCTTTGTTACTTAGAATACGTTCCCCTAGTGTCCAAAAAACTCTAAATTAAGTCTTTGTTACTTAGAATATGTTCCCCTAGTGTCCAAAAAACTCTAAATTAAGTCTTTGTTACTTAGAATATGTTCCTCTAGTGTCCAAAAAATTCCAAATTAAGTCTTTGTTACTTAGAATATGTTCCCCTAGTGTCCAAAAAACTCTAAATTAAGTCTTTATTACTTAGAATATGTTCCCCTAGTGTCCAAAAAACTCTAAATTAAGTCGTTGTTACTTAGAATATGTTCCCCTAGTGTCCAAAAAACTCTAAATTAAGTCTTTGTTACTTAAAATATGTTCCCCTAGTGTCCAAAAAACTCTAAATTAAGTCGTTGTTACTTAGAATATGTTCCCCTAGTGTCCAAAAAACTCTAAATTAAGTCGTTGTTACTTAGAATATGTTCCCCTAGTGTCCAAAAAACTCTAAATTAAGTCGTTGTTACTTAGAATATGTTCCCCTAGTGTCCAAAAAACTCTAAATTAAGTCTTTGTTACTTAGAATATGTTCCCTAGTGTCCAAAAAACTCTAAATTAAGTCTTTGTTACTTAGAATATGTTCCCTAGTGTCCAAAAAAACTCTAAATTAAGTCTTTGTTACTTAGAATATGTTCCCCTAGTGTCCAAAAAACTCTAAATGAAGTCTTTGTTACTTAGAATATGTTCCCCTAGTGTCCAAAAAACTCTAAATGAAGTCTTTGTTACTTAGAATATGTTCCCCTAGTGTCCAAAAAACTCTAAATGAAGTCTTTGTTACTTAGAATATGTTCCCCTAGTGTCCAAAAAACTCTAAATTAAGTCTTTGTTACTTAGAATATGTTCCCCTAGTGTCCAAAAAACTCTAAATTAAGTCTTTGTTACTTAGAATATGTTCCCCTAGTGTCCAAAAAACTCTAAATAAAGTCTTTGTTACTTAGAATATGTTCCCCTAGTGTCCAAAAAACTCTAAATTAAGTCTTTGTTACTTAGAATATGTTCCCCTAGTGTCCAAAAAACTCTAAATGAAGTCTTTGTTACTTAGAATATGTTCCCCTAGTGTCCAAAAAACTCTAAATGAAGTCTTTGTTACTTAGAATATGTTCCCCTAGTGTCCAAAAAACTCTAAATGAAGTCTTTGTTACTTAGAATATGTTCCCCTAGTGTCCAAAAAACTCTAAATTAAGTCTTTGTTACTTAGAATATGTTCCCCTAGTGTCCAAAAAACTCTAAATGAAGTCTTTGTTACTTAGAATATGTTCCCCTAGTGTCCAAAAAACTCTAAATTAAGTCTTTGTTACTTAGAATATGTTCCCCTAGTGTCCAAAAAACTCTAAATGAAGTCTTTGTTACTTAGAATATGTTCCCTAGTGTCCAAAAAACTCTAAATGAAGTCTTTGTTAATTAGAATATGTTCCCCTAGTGTCCAAAAAACTCTAAATGAAGTCTTTGTTACTTAGAATATGTTCCCCTAGTGTCCAAAAAACTCTAAATTAAGTCTTTGTTACTTAGAATATGTTCCCTAGTGTCCAAAAAACTCTAAATTAAGTCTTTGTTACTTAGAATACGTTCCCCTAGTGTCCAAAAAACTCTAAATTAAGTCTTTGTTACTTAGAATATGTTCCCCTAGTGTCCAAAAAACTCTAAATTAAGTCTTTGTTACTTAGAATATGTTCCTCTAGTGTCCAAAAAATTCCAAATTAAGTCTTTGTTACTTAGAATATGTTCCCCTAGTGTCCAAAAAACTCTAAATTAAGTCTTTATTACTTAGAATATGTTCCCCTAGTGTCCAAAAAACTCTAAATTAAGTCGTTGTTACTTAGAATATGTTCCCCTAGTGTCCAAAAAACTCTAAATTAAGTCTTTGTTACTTAGAATATGTTCTCCTAGTGTCCAAAAAACTCTAAATTAAGTCTTTGTTACTTAGAATATGTTCCCCTAGTGTCCAAAAAACTCTAAATTAAGTCTTTATTACTTAGAATATGTTCCCCTAGTGTCCAAAAAACTCTAAATTAAGTCGTTGTTACTTAGAATATGTTCCTCTAGTGTCCAAAAAACTCTAAATTAAGTCATTGTTACTTAGAATATGTTCCCTAGTGTCCAAAAAACTCTAAATGAAGTCTTTGTTACTTAGAATATGTTCCCCTACTGTCCAAAAAACTCTAAATGAAGTCTTTGTTACTTAGAATATGTTCCCCTAGTGTCCAAAAAACTCTAAATTAAGTCTTTGTTACTTAGAATATGTTCCCCTAGTGTCCAAAAAACTCTAAATTAAGTCGTTGTTACTTAGAATATGTTCCCTAGTGTCCAAAAAACTCTAAATGAAGTCTTTGTTACTTAGAATATGTTCCCCTAGTGTCCAAAAAACTCTAAATTAAGTCGTTGTTACTTAGAATATGTTCCTCTAGTGTCCAAAAAATTCCAAATTAAGTCTTTGTTACTTAGAATATGTTCCCCTAGTGTCCAAAAAACTCTAAATTAAGTCTTTATTACTTAGAATATGTTCCCCTAGTGTCCAAAAAACTCTAAATTAAGTCGTTGTTACTTAGAATATGTTCCCCTAGTGTCCAAAAAACTCTAAATTAAGTCTTTGTTACTTAAAATATGTTCCCCTAGTGTCCAAAAAACTCTAAATTAAGTCGTTGTTACTTAGAATATGTTCCCCTAGTGTCCAAAAAACTCTAAATTAAGTCGTTGTTACTTAGAATATGTTCCCCTAGTGTCCAAAAAACTCTAAATTAAGTCGTTGTTACTTAGAATATGTTCCCCTAGTGTCCAAAAAACTCTAAATTAAGTCTTTGTTACTTAGAATATGTTCCCTAGTGTCCAAAAAACTCTAAATTAAGTCTTTGTTACTTAGAATATGTTCCCTAGTGTCCAAAAAAACTCTAAATTAAGTCTTTGTTACTTAGAATATGTTCCCCTAGTGTCCAAAAAACTCTAAATGAAGTCTTTGTTACTTAGAATATGTTCCCCTAGTGTCCAAAAAACTCTAAATGAAGTCTTTGTTACTTAGAATATGTTCCCCTAGTGTCCAAAAAACTCTAAATTAAGTCTTTGTTACTTAGAATATGTTCCCCTAGTGTCCAAAAAACTCTAAATTAAGTCTTTGTTACTTAGAATATGTTCCCCTAGTGTCCAAAAAACTCTAAATTAAGTCTTTGTTACTTAGAATATGTTCCCCTAGTGTCCAAAAAACTCTAAATAAAGTCTTTGTTACTTAGAATATGTTCCCCTAGTGTCCAAAAAACTCTAAATTAAGTCTTTGTTACTTAGAATATGTTCCCCTAGTGTCCAAAAAACTCTAAATGAAGTCTTTGTTACTTAGAATATGTTCCCCTAGTGTCCAAAAAACTCTAAATGAAGTCTTTGTTACTTAGAATATGTTCCCCTAGTGTCCAAAAAACTCTAAATTAAGTCTTTGTTACTTAGAATATGTTCCCCTAGTGTCCAAAAAACTCTAAATGAAGTCTTTGTTACTTAGAATATGTTCCCCTAGTGTCCAAAAAACTCTAAATTAAGTCTTTGTTACTTAGAATATGTTCCCCTAGTGTCCAAAAAACTCTAAATGAAGTCTTTGTTACTTAGAATATGTTCCCTAGTGTCCAAAAAACTCTAAATGAAGTCTTTGTTAATTAGAATATGTTCCCCTAGTGTCCAAAAAACTCTAAATGAAGTCTTTGTTACTTAGAATATGTTCCCCTAGTGTCCAAAAAACTCTAAATTAAGTCTTTGTTACTTAGAATATGTCCCCTAGTGTCCAAAAAACTCTAAATTAAGTCTTTGTTACTTAGAATACGTTCCCCTAGTGTCCAAAAAACTCTAAATTAAGTCTTTGTTACTTAGAATATGTTCCCCTAGTGTCCAAAAAACTCTAAATTAAGTCTTTGTTACTTAGAATATGTTCCTCTAGTGTCCAAAAAATTCCAAATTAAGTCTTTGTTACTTAGAATATGTTCCCCTAGTGTCCAAAAAACTCTAAATTAAGTCTTTATTACTTAGAATATGTTCCCCTAGTGTCCAAAAAACTCTAAATTAAGTCGTTGTTACTTAGAATATGTTCCCCTAGTGTCCAAAAAACTCTAAATTAAGTCTTTGTTTCTTAGAATATGTTCTCCTAGTGTCCAAAAAACTCTAAATTAAGTCTTTGTTACTTAGAATATGTTCCCCTAGTGTCCAAAAAACTCTAAATTAAGTCTTTATTACTTAGAATATGTTCCCCTAGTGTCCAAAAAACTCTAAATTAAGTCGTTGTTACTTAGAATATGTTCCTCTAGTGTCCAAAAAACTCTAAATTAAGTCATTGTTACTTAGAATATGTTCCCTAGTGTCCAAAAAACTCTAAATGAAGTCTTTGTTACTTAGAATATGTTCCCCTACTGTCCAAAAAACTCTAAATGAAGTCTTTGTTACTTAGAATATGTTCCCCTAGTGTCCAAAAAACTCTAAATTAAGTCTTTGTTACTTAGAATATGTTCCCCTAGTGTCCAAAAAACTCTAAATTAAGTCGTTGTTACTTAGAATATGTTCCCTAGTGTCCAAAAAACTCTAAATGAAGTCTTTGTTACTTAGAATATGTTCCCCTAGTGTCCAAAAAACTCTAAATTAAGTCGTTGTTACTTAGAATATGCTCCCTAGTGTCCAAAAAACTCTAAATTAAGTCTTTGTTACTTAGAATATGTTCCCCTAGTGTCCAAAAAACTCTAAATTAAGTCTTTGTTACTTAGAATATGTTCCCTAGTGTCCAAAAAACTCTAAATTAAGTCTTTGTTACTTAGAATATGTTCCCTAGTGTCCAAAAAAACTCTAAATTAAGTCTTTGTTACTTAGAATATGTTCCCCTAGTGTCCAAAAAACTCTAAATGAAGTCTTTGTTACTTAGAATATGTTCCCCTAGTGTCCAAAAAACTCTAAATGAAGTCTTTGTTACTTAGAATATGTTCCCCTAGTGTCCAAAAAACTCTAAATTAAGTCTTTGTTACTTAGAATATGTTCCCCTAGTGTCCAAAAAACTCTAAATTAAGTCTTTGTTACTTAGAATATGTTCCCCTAGTGTCCAAAAAACTCTAAATTAAGTCTTTGTTACTTAGAATATGTTCCCCTAGTGTCCAAAAAACTCTAAATAAAGTCTTTGTTACTTAGAATATGTTCCCCTAGTGTCCAAAAAACTCTAAATTAAGTCTTTGTTACTTAGAATATGTTCCCCTAGTGTCCAAAAAACTCTAAATGAAGTCTTTGTTACTTAGAATATGTTCCCCTAGTGTCCAAAAAACTCTAAATGAAGTCTTTGTTACTTAGAATATGTTCCCCTAGTGTCCAAAAAACTCTAAATTAAGTCTTTGTTACTTAGAATATGTTCCCCTAGTGTCCAAAAAACTCTAAATGAAGTCTTTGTTACTTAGAATATGTTCCCCTAGTGTCCAAAAAACTCTAAATTAAGTCTTTGTTACTTAGAATATGTTCCCCTAGTGTCCAAAAAACTCTAAATGAAGTCTTTGTTACTTAGAATATGTTCCCTAGTGTCCAAAAAACTCTAAATGAAGTCTTTGTTAATTAGAATATGTTCCCCTAGTGTCCAAAAAACTCTAAATGAAGTCTTTGTTACTTAGAATATGTTCCCCTAGTGTCCAAAAAACTCTAAATTAAGTCTTTGTTACTTAGAATATGTTCCCTAGTGTCCAAAAAACTCTAAATTAAGTCTTTGTTACTTAGAATATGTCCCCTAGTGTCCAAAAAACTCTAAATTAAGTCTTTGTTACTTAGAATACGTTCCCCTAGTGTCCAAAAAACTCTAAATTAAGTCTTTGTTACTTAGAATATGTTCCCCTAGTGTCCAAAAAACTCTAAATTAAGTCTTTGTTACTTAGAATATGTTCCTCTAGTGTCCAAAAAATTCCAAATTAAGTCTTTGTTACTTAGAATATGTTCCCCTAGTGTCCAAAAAACTCTAAATTAAGTCTTTATTACTTAGAATATGTTCCCCTAGTGTCCAAAAAACTCTAAATTAAGTCGTTGTTACTTAGAATATGTTCCCCTAGTGTCCAAAAAACTCTAAATTAAGTCTTTGTTTCTTAGAATATGTTCTCCTAGTGTCCAAAAAACTCTAAATTAAGTCTTTGTTACTTAGAATATGTTCCCCTAGTGTCCAAAAAACTCTAAATTAAGTCTTTATTACTTAGAATATGTTCCCCTAGTGTCCAAAAAACTCTAAATTAAGTCGTTGTTACTTAGAATATGTTCCTCTAGTGTCCAAAAAACTCTAAATTAAGTCATTGTTACTTAGAATATGTTCCCTAGTGTCCAAAAAACTCTAAATGAAGTCTTTGTTACTTAGAATATGTTCCCCTACTGTCCAAAAAACTCTAAATGAAGTCTTTGTTACTTAGAATATGTTCCCCTAGTGTCCAAAAAACTCTAAATTAAGTCTTTGTTACTTAGAATATGTTCCCCTAGTGTCCAAAAAACTCTAAATTAAGTCGTTGTTACTTAGAATATGTTCCCTAGTGTCCAAAAAACTCTAAATGAAGTCTTTGTTACTTAGAATATGTTCCCCTAGTGTCCAAAAAACTCTAAATTAAGTCGTTGTTACTTAGAATATGTTCCCCTAGTGTCCAAAAAACTCTAAATTAAGTCGTTGTTACTTAGAATATGCTCCCTAGTGTCCAAAAAACTCTAAATTAAGTCTTTGTTACTTAGAATATGTTCCCCTAGTGTCCAAAAAACTCTAAATTAAGTCTTTGTTACTTAGAATATGTTCCCCTAGTGTCCAAAAAACTCTAAATTAAGTCGTTGTTACTTAGAATATGTTCCCCTAGTGTCCAAAAAACTCTAAATTAAGTCGTTGTTACTTAGAATAGGTTCCCCTAGTGTCCAAAAAACTCTAAATGAAGTCTTTGTTACTTAGAATATGTTCCCCTAGTGTCCAAAAAACTCTAAATGAAGTCTTTGTTACTTAGAATATGTTCCCTAGTGTCCAAAAAACTCTAAATGAAGTCTTTGTTACTTAGAATATGTTCCCCTAGTGTCCAAAAAACTCTAAATTAAGTCTTTGTTACTTAGAATATGTTCCCTAGTGTCCAAAAAACTCTAAATTAAGTCTTTGTTACTTAGAATATGTTCCCCATACTAAAGTTTTACCAAAAACATATAACTTTGTCTTGAATTTGAAGAAAAAAAAACATTTTATTTTTCACTAAAGAAGGGTTCGGTGAATGTGCATATGAAACTGGTGGGGTTCGGTACCTCCAACAAGGTTAAGAACCACTGATTTAAAGGTTCCTGTAGTCCTTTGTTTCACACATTTCACAGCTACGGGTAGTTTAATGACATTCAGACTTTACTTAAATCAATAACGGAGCAGCATCTCCTCATCCGTGGCTCACTAGTACAACAACGTGTCCCGTGAAAATTGTCCGATCGGAACTCTCTAATAACTAAAGTTCCTAGGGAGAATAATTTCAACTCACTACACCGGTATGTTTTAACACTTCCATGGCGAGTTTACTGACAGATATAAGTAAAAACTTTACACTACTTTATACTAGAAATCGCAACTGCGGACGATGAATGTCCCATAACAAGAAGATAGAGAAGAAAAAGAAGCTTAATTATCGACTACGGCGTCGGCACGGACTACAAAGGCAGACTCACGCAAATTTGTATTACTTATGCTGATCCAAAATACAGATCAGCAGGTACCAGAAGGTAAGAAAAGTTGCTTTTGCATAATATTGCGAAACAAAATTGGCCTTAGTGTGTGAATGTGAGTGTGAATGTTGTCTGTTTATCTGTGTTGGCCCTGCGACTTGTCCAGGGTGTACCCCGCCTTCCGCCCGATTGTAGCTGAGATAGGCTCCAGCGCCCCCTGCGACCCCGAAGGGAATAAGCGGTAGAAAATGGATGGATGGATGGAAAACGCCAGATAATATGTCTTACCTTATACACCAGACCTGGGCATTCTGCGGCCCGCGGGCCGCATCCGGCCCTTTGTGCGTCCCTGTCCGGCCCGCGTGAGGCCAATTATAAATTACAAAATAAATTTTAAAAAGTATCTATGTCGAGTGTGCAATACAACGGTGCTGCTTTTGTTTTGAAAATCGTTATTTGTATTACTTCCGTGTGGACGTATGCGTGATTGTGAGTGAATGTGAACAACTGCAATTACAAAATAAAGTTGAAAAAACATCTATGTCCTGCGCGCAATACAACTGTGCTGCTTTTATTTTGAAAAGTATTATTTATGGGCGTGTGTCCGTGTGTAACCTGCGAGTGAAGGTGCACATGCAGCGACAAGTGATGCACGGTTTACACCCGAGACGCCAAAAAGAGAAAAGTTGATGAGGAATGGCGTGTTTTCAACAACACATGAACTGCAAAGCAACGTCCCCTCACCTAAGGTGCGTGCCTGCGCAATTGCGCACTGCTCAAGCGTCCGCTGCACGCAGCAAGTATATGCCGCGCACCAAATCAAATCCCATCTGAATTATAAACAAAATAAACATATTTATTCTATGTAATTTTGCAATGCAACTTTGAGTGACAGTGACAACAAGCGGCCCTAACGGTGTTCGTCAACACCGTTCAATTGAACACCGTTCAATTATATGTAACGTCTATCGAGATGCTTCGAGGACAGGAATTATATCGATCACTTTATTGAACAAAACTGTTTATATTCGGACATAACCACACCAAAAACATGAGTAAAACAATTCTATCTCGAAAAACTAGTCATTTTCTGCCGTACAAACCAGGCCAAAACCAACTTGTCATCTGTCACCAACACGCATAGCACTAAACCACTGGTGCGTTTAAGGCCACACAAAAAGTCGGACAACTCAAACACCACACAAAGTTACACTATGACTCCTCAGTCATACGTGTGCTTATTTTACTGTCATTTATTATTAATGTTAATTTATATATATTAGTCATGGAATGCTGTTACACACACTATGTTGAAGTATTACTATTATTATTATTATTATTATTATTTATCTTACGGTATATATCAAAAATAATATTGAGCAAAATTTAATTGAAATATTGTCGATGTGGCCCTCCAGCAGTGCTCGGGTAGCTCATGCGGCCCCCGGTAAAAATTAATTGCCCACCCCTGTTATACACACACCATGATATTACTCGTATGTTTAATGCGCCGACAATCCTTCAAGCGGTGCGGCTTCATAGCTTACCAAAGTCCTACTAAAACATTTTGAAATATGTTTTTAACGCCGCGTGTAATGTTCTATATTTTTCAATGGAACATTTAAAATGTTGGTGTTGTTTACTTTAGACACATTGCCATCATAGTGCAGCCTACACGTATCTCTTATGTTTGACTGCCATCTACTGGTCACACTTTATCATTACATCATGCACCAAATAAAACAGCTTTGAGGTCGGTAAGCAAAACCAAACGTATTCCTTACATTAGGCACACCGGGTTATAAGCACACTGTCGATTTTAAGTGCGCCTTATAGTCCGGAAAATATTGGTACCTTCTGTTCGGAGCAACAGCTACACACCTGTACTCATTTCATGATTAGTGCTGTCACCTGGTGTGAGGCTAATCATCACCCTTATTTAAACTTGTCTCGCCATGCTGTTAGTTGCTGGTCCTTTGTACATTTTTCGCTGTTTGTTACACACGACGGTTTGTTTGTTTGTTGGTTTTGTTGTTTGTTTCCTGCTGCGTACGTTTTTTCACTTTGCTAATCTTCATGCTACGCTAAGCCAGCACCAGTTTGTGTTGCGTTGCCTTCTGTATTGAAGTAAAGAATCCTCTTACCTGCACGCTGTCTGAGCTCCTCCGCATCTTTGGAATTGCAAATACTTCACAACATGCCAGCTTGTGACAATAGTTCTATTAATGAATAGAATTCGCTTGCACGCACTGAAAATGACCTGCACATTTTGGTTTGGGTAAGTAATTCAGTAGGTTTCTTCTTAACAAAACACACAATTAAATCAGGGGTTCTTAACCGTTTTGACCTCAGGGCCCAACTTTTCCACTACAGATGGGCCCGGGGCCCACTCAAATATTGTCACTGAATTAGTAATCTTACTCTCCATTTGAATGGTATTCAATAATTATATGTATATGTCAGGTTCAAACACTGATGACATCTATTAAACAGACAAAGAAGCAAGGAATTAAACAGAGACAGAATTAAATTTAGCTCAATTGAGGAGAAACGTCTGGGCTGTACTCTTGCACAGTCTCCCACCACACTCTGACGAAATATTGTACGCCTCCTCTGTTATTTGGACTTTCCCTAATTACATGGCAACAGCTGTTTCTAAAGGAAGGGGGGTCGTAAACAGCCGTCGCCTTTGGTTACAAAACAGTTCAAAGAAATGGTGCCTGGTTGGGGGTCAGGTCCTGCTTCCTCTCTGCTTTGTAGATTTCGGGTCAGGACAAAATCTTCCTGTGGATTACAATACATCAAAGAAACCGACACCTTCATGTCGCTTCCCATCCTACACGGTGGAGTTTTACAAGCCTTTTGATTGGTAAGATCAAAGACAGCTTGTGTCTGCTCGCCGGGAACTCATAGCGACAGAAAGTTTTGTGATAACTTACGTACAATTATTCTGACAGTATATGCAGGCTACATATTGTCAAATGATATGAAAACATGTGTTATTCACAAAGATTATTATTAAGGCTTAGGTCAGACTGATTATAAAAATACATACTAATCAAATATACTGCAAAAGAAGGTACTACATAAAAAGTGATGACTTTTTTCTTTTTAAATACAATTACATGGTGCTGAAAGGTATAAACTCCAACCAAATGAATAATGAATAGTAATAATATAAGAGTTTCTTAAATAAACTGTCAATGAAATTTAAGTGCAAATGAAAATACAGCTTCACCAACTTAGTCATAATTTTTGCGCTTAAACTTCTCCAGACTTCTTCTGTTTGTTTAACCGTTTCAGTACTGCCACCAGTGGTGGAAAAGTGTATTACAACTAGAGATGTCCGATAATGGCTTTTTTGCCGATATCCAATATTCCGATATTGTCCAACTCTTAATTACCGATTTCGATATCAACCGATACCGATATATACAGTCGTGGAAATAACACATTATTATGCCTAATTTTGTTGTGATGCCCCGCCGGATGCATTAAACAATGTAACAAGGTTTTCCAAAATAAATCAACTCAAGTTATGGAAAAAAATGCCAACATGGCACATTGAAGTCACAAAGTGCATTATTTTTTTTAACATGCCTCAAAACAGCAGCTTGGAATTTGGGACATGCTCTCCCTGAGAGAGCATGAGGAGTTTGAGGTGGGGGGGTAGGGGGTAGCGGGGGGTGTATATTGTAGCGTCCCGGAAGAGTTAGTGCTGCAAGGGGTTCTGGGTATTTGTTCTGTTGTGTTTATGTTGCTGGCCGGTGCGGATGTTCTCCCGAAATGTGTTTGTCATTCTTGTTTGGTGTGGGTTCACAGTGTGGCGCATATTTTTAACAGTGTTAAAGTTGTTTATACGGTCACCCTCAGTGTGACCTGTATGGCTGTTGACCAAGTTTGCCTTGCATTCACTTGTGTGTGTGAAAAGCCGTAGATATTATGTGACTGGGCCGGCACGCAAAGGCAGTGGCTTTAAGGCACGCCCCCAATATTGTTGCCTGGGTGGAAATAGGGGGAAATCTGGGAGAATGGTTGCCCCGGGAGACTTTCGGGAGGGGCACTGAAATTCGGGAGTATCCCGGGAAAATCGGGAGGGTTGGCAAGTATGACTGGGAGACGCAACTGCTCTGTACTTCTCCCTACGTCCGTGTACCACTCCGTACAGTGGCGTTTTAAAAAGTCATCAATTTTAATTTTTGAAACCGATACCATTAATTTCCGATATTACATTTTAAAGCATTTATCGGCCGATAATATCGTCAGTCCGATATAATCGGACATCTCTAATTACAACTGCAGCTGAGAAACACATATTTGTTGGCGGTCCTTTAGGGAGCGCTTGCGGCCCAACAATGGGCCCTATGGTTAAGAAACCTTGCATTGAATGATTGAGGACGTATTTAACAATCGTCTTGGCTCATTCGGTTTCATTAAACAGCAAAGAAACGCTGTTATATGATAAAAAAAAAGGTGCTGCCTCTATTGCAACCAGTTGAAATGGTGCGATTGTAGCGCCGAGCATGACAAACAAATGACTCCATGACAACCACAGCGCTCGTTTGAGTGTGAGTTGTTATGTGGTTCCATCACAATAGAGATCTTCTTCAAAGTAGAACATATCTCTTGGCCAAGCTCATAAGATTGTGACATTGCAAAGTTTCAATCATATGCTACATATGTTCTGTATGTGTGGGTAACTTTCTAATGTTTGTGGTTAGTGACCATGACCACTTGTCACATCAATGCTTTCTATTACTATTTTATATAGACAAAAAACACATCAGACGTGAGTTGATGGCATGTTATCAGGCAGCATCATCCCACACTCCTGTCAAGAGGAGTATCCCTCAATTACAGTATCAGGATTGAATAGGTGTCAGGTCAGCTCGCAGAGATTACAATATATTTTAGGAAACACAGGCTCGTTAAGCATTGCCAGTCCTCTTAAAGATCCTTAGTGACAGCAACTAGGACCCTTTTGGGAACTACCATGACACAACATTACTGCCCTCGAAACCTATTTTTCATTTTTTTCATTTATTTATTTATTTCAGGTAGAGATGTCCGATAATATCGGACTGCCGATATTATGGGCCGATAAATGTTTTCAAATGTAATATCGGAAATTATCAGTATCGGTTTTAAAAAGTAAAATGTATGACTTTTTAAAACGCCGCTGTATGGAGTGGTATTTAGGGCTATATAAATAAACATTGATTGATTGATTGATACACGGACGTAGGGAGAAGTACAGAGCACCAATGAACCTTAAAGGCACATAATATCTACGGCTTTTCACACACACAAGTGAATGCAAGGCATACTTGGTCAACAGCCATACAGGTCACACTGAGGGTGACCGTATAAACAACTTTAACACTGTTACAAATATGCACCACACTGTGAACCCACACCAAACAAGAATGACAAACACATTTCGGGAGAACATCTGCACATATACACAACATAAACACAACAGAACAAATACCCAGAACCCCTTGCAGCACTAACTCTTCCGGGACACTACAATGTACACCCCCCGCTAGCCCCTACCCCTTCCCCCCATTTCAACCCCGCACCCCCCCAACCCCGCCCACCTCAACCTCCTCATGCTCTCTCTGGGAGAGCATGTCCCAAATTCCAAGCTGCTGTTTTGAGGCATGTTAAAAAAAAAAAAGCACTTTGTGACTTCAATAATAAATATGGCAGTGCCATGTGCCAGTGCCAATATCGGAATATTGGATATCGGCAAAATAGCCATTATCGGACATCTCTAATTTCAGGCAATGACATAAAAAAAAGTACAAAGTTGACAACACATAATAATATAAATTAATATAGTGCAAAAGGTAATGTACAGTATGTAATGCATGATTATCAGTCATGATATTTGGCATGACATGTGTAGTCGGTATATAAAGCCTATCAACATATTATTTAAAACCCGGTTTGCAAATGAGACTTCACTTACGGCTTCTTACATTGTGACAAATCACTCCCGTTTATCTGGACACGGTATATACCGGGATTAGTATAGTACCGCAATACTAATGACTCATATTCAGTACTACACTGCCTCTAAAAAGTACCGGTCCCCCACGCCCCGTCGTCGTGTCATCGCTGGTTTACGAGGAGATGAGCATGTTCGGCAGCGCACAATCACGGAGTACTTACAAGCAGAAACAGTGTGCAGACAGAAAAGGGAGAACGGACGCATTTTGGCCTAAAAACTAACAAAGGTGAAGTTATAACACTGAAACGACCTCAGGAAGAGGTGCTTTAGGACGGCTAAAGTCCATCCGCAGTCTGCAGTGTTGTAGCTACTTCTAAATCACTAATCCTTGTCTCCATGGCGACAAATAAAGTAAGTTTCTTACGAATATCATCCATGCAGGACGAGGAATAGCTAAACATGCTTCACTACACACCGTAGCTCACCGGCGTCACAATGTAAACAAATGCCATTGGTGGATCTTCACCTAACATCCACTGTAATGATACCAAGTACAGGAGCGTAAGTAGTCGATACTACTATGATTACATCCATATGTATTAGCATCACAAAATCTTCTTTCGTTTAAAAAAAATATATATATATTATGTTTATCAACTCAGGAAATACGTCCCTGGACACTTGAGGACTTTGAATATGACCAATGTATGATCCTGTAATTACTTGGTATCAGATTGATACCCACTTTTGTGGTATCATCCAAAACTAATGTAAAGCATCCAAACAACAGAAGAATAAATGATTGTTACATTTTAACAGAAGTGTAGATAGAACATGTTAAAAGAGAAAGTAAGCAGGTATTAACAGTGAATGAACAAGTAGATTAATAATTAATTTTCTACCACTTAATAATGTTGACAAAATAATAGAATGGAAATTGACACAACATGTTACTGCATATGTCAGCAGACTATATAGGAGCCTTTGTTTGCTTACTTGCTACTAAAAGACAAGTTGTCTTGTATGTTCACTATTTTATTTAAGGACAAAATTGCAATTAGAAACATATGTTTAATGTACCTTAAGATTTGTTGTTAAAATACAGCCAATAATGCAATTTTTTGTGGTCCCCTTTATTTGGAACATAATCGAAAAGTACCGAAAAGTATCGAAATACATTTTGGTACCGGTACCTGTACTAAAATAACGGTATCGGGACAATACTAATCTGTCGGGCAAAGAGGATTTTGCACTTTTTTGTGCCACAGAAACTCAATTGAATGGTCGATCACAATGATAACAACAGTGAGGCTGAATCCCAATTCTCCCCTTCACCACTTGTCTGAGCCCTTCGCCCTCAGTTTTGCAGGTTCATGTCGAGCAAGGGTGGTCCCAATTATCTTTTAATGTTTAAGAGGAACCGCACTCGTTTTTATTTTGCTTATTATTATTATACACCATTATTATACACCATTATTATGTGAGACAGTCCCTTTGCTGTGTCCTCTAAAGATTCAATCAATCAATGTTTATTTATATAGCCCTAAATCACAAGTGTCTCAAAGGGCTGCACAAGCCACATCGACATCCTCTGGTCAGATCCCACATAGATTGAACAACTGCTAGTGCGAGGCGGCTAACATCATAGATAATTGGACTCATCTATTCCGTCTATAAAGCCCTCTAAAAAACATCCAAAAATCGGTTTTATTAATCCATTTGCATGCTGTGAGCTGCATGTTAACCATGGGGTGGCGTGGCGCAGAGGTTAGGGCGGCCATGCCAGAAACTTAAGGGTTCCAGGTTCGATTCCAGCTACCGCCATCTTAGTCACTGATGGGTTTTGGTTAGCGCCTTGCATGGCAGCTTTTCCACCATCGGTGTGTGAATGTGTGCGCTTTGGGTATCATTCCAAGCCCTATATAAATACATATGCCTAGTGTATGGATTAATTCTGGTTGTGCTTGCCGACATTCAAGCAATTTTATTTGGTACTTAGTGTAATGATAAGTTTGACTGGTAGATGGCAGTCACACATAAGAGATACGTGCAGACTGCGAGTTGACATCTGTTGAATAAATGACGCCAGCAAAGCAAGCCCAAACTTTGATGTTTCATTGAGAATATAGAACATTACACACAGCGCTCAAAATCTGTCAAAATGTTTCAGTACAACTTCGGTAACCTACGAATGATGGATTGCTTACTGTGCTTCAGCATACAGGTATTATTATGGTGTGTTTGTATAGGGTCATATTATCTGGCATTCTGTATTACAATAATATGCAAAACAAACTTTTCTTGCCTATTGGTACCTGCTGATGCGTATTTGGGATCTGCATAAGTACCGAAAATTTGCGCACATCCGCCGTAGTCAAAATGACTCTTATTTTTCTCGATCCTCTTGTTGTGGGGCATTCATCCCCTGCTGTTGCCATTTCTCTAACAAAAATCACAGCGTACAGTTCTAACTTATATCTGTCAGTAGGTTTGCTATGGAAGCGCTAAAAACTACCGTCGAAGTGAAGCCACGTAAATAAGATTGCCCACAAAACGGTGCATCCTGAAGACACGATCAGGAAGCTGCTTAAAGATGAACATAATTAATAATTAAAATATTATTTGGTAACACTTTAGTATGGGGAACATATTCTAAGTAACAAAAACTTAATTTGGAGTTATGTGGACACTAGGGGAAAATGTAAGGGATAGGGTTAGGGTTAGGGTTACTAATAAGCAATAATTCTGAGGTTATTGAGGGAAGACTCTTAGTTAATGGCTTACTGGTTGTATAATAAGGCCATGCAGAATAAGGCATTAATAAGTCCTTAATTAAGAGCCAATATGTTACTAATTTGCATGTTAATAATCAACTAATTAATGGTGAATATGTTCCCCATACTGAAGTGTTACCTATTATTTTTGCAACATTTTGACCAAAGAACCACCATTACATGTTATGTAGACCAGTGGTCCCCAACCACCGGGCTGGGGACCACAAAAACATTTTTTTTTTTTAATTTCTTGTGCGGCCCGGTACCAATCGGTCCGCGGACCGATACCGGGCCGCACAAGAAATTATTATTATTATTATTTTTTATTTTTTTTAATGAAATCAACATAAAAATCACAATATATACATTATATATCAATATAGATCAATACAGTCTGCAGGGATACAGTCCATAAGCACACATGATTGTATTTATTTATGTAAAAAAAATAATAAAAAATAAAATAAATAAATAAACCCCCCCCCCCCACCCCCCCATCCACCCCTCCACCGCGTTGACCGGTCCGCAGCTACAAATAGGTTGGGGACCACTGATGTAGACTATAAGAAAGTGTTTTATTGTAGTAAAAAAAATCATATTATGTCCCCTTTAGTGCGTCTTATAAAATAATTAAAAATAGACCTGAATAAACCCGCTCATCAGCAGTGCGCCCTACAATCTGGTGCGCCCTATTGACCAAAAATAATGGTAGTTCTATATTAGTATATATTATAAGAAATGTATGATTTGATGGGTGGATGGATGGATTTGTTATACTACAAACACCGCCAAATATCAAATTGAGCTTGAACCTTCATCAACTTCACGCAGAGATTGGTGCAGATAATATCTTACATTACAATGTTCTGTCTGAAATTTGAAGAAAAGCACCACTTATACTTATACCTAACAGCATCCTAATGAAGTCAAGTCAAACTCTTACAGAGGGAAGGAAAATATTAGGAGAGACAATGTGCTGTGTCACACATGAACATGCACCAGACCGGAAAATACACACATACACTACCGATGTTGTTTTTCTGGGTTGCTAGGCGCTATTTTCGGCCCAAGCAGACTGCGCCATGATTAATACATGACAGAAGGAGGGACTGGATTAAAAATTCAAATCTTAAAGACCAACACACCAAATATGCAAGTCTGAGTTTCACATTCAAAGCAAAGCCTGATTCCTTTTGTTTCTGAGTCCAAGTTAAACCTCCATACCGGCATACGACACAAAACCTGGAGTTAGGAGTTGCATAATGTTTTTGATACTAGAAATTGGACCCTAGATGTGCCATGGCTGCATCTGAGTAGGCACATTAGTGGTGTAGCAGCAGATGGCGGAAAGACAATACCAGTACTTGATAGAAAAGACTCAGGGGCAGAGGAACCACACCCGTTCACGTACACTAACCCATGCACATGCAATATTGTCACAGTATAATATACAGTCATGGTCAAAAGTTTACATACACTTGTAAAGAACATAATGTCATGGCTGTCTTGAGTTTCCAATCATTTCTACAACTCTTATTTTTTTGTGATAGAGTGATTGGAGCACATACTTGTTGGTCACAAAAAACATTCATGAAGTTTGGTTCTTTTATGAATTTACTATGGGTCTACTGAAAATGTGAGCAAATCTGCTGGGTCAAAAGTATACATACAGCAATGTTAATATTTGCTTACATGTCCCTTGGCAAGTTTCACTGCAATAAGGCGCTTTTGGTAGCCATCCACAAGCTTCTGGCAAGCTTCTGGTGTCATAACGGGGACTGTGGTGCAGTTTCCTGCGTGGGTTGCTTTCCCGAGATGCAAACGAACTGACGCAAACATGGCGTGGAGGTAAAAACATGATTTTATTCTACACTATCAAAACTCAAAAAAAGGTACAAACAAAAGGCGCTCACAGCGGAGGTAAAAAACTTGACTAGGAAAACAAAAGGCGCGCACAATGGCGGAGAACTATGAACATTAAACAAACAAAAACTTACGTGACAAGGAACTGTGAACATGGCATGAATGTATGATGTCGCCAGGACGAACAACAGAAACAGAAAAGCCTATATAGTGACATGATAAGTGAAAACAGGTGCGTGACTAACTGTGAACAGGTGCGTGACATGACAATGTGAAAACGTGAGACAGGTGTGTGTGAGTCTAAACGTGGAACAGGTGAAACTAATGAGTAACCATGGAAACAAAACAAAACCAGGAAGTGAAACCAGGAACTAAGGAAGTGTCCAAAAAACAAAACAGCACATGGCCAAACAAAAACATGAACACAGACATGACAGAACCCCCCCCTTACGGACAGATCCCAGATGGCCAAAAACAAAAAACAGGATCAAGAGTCATGGGAGGGGGGGAGGGGGACATGGCGGTGGGTCGCCAGACCAGGTGTCCCCGAATCCACCGGGGCAGAGTCAGGTGGCGACGGCGGGTAGACCGCCGCTGAACCTGACGAGGTGGGCGACCTGGGAATGGCCACATTCGTGGCAGACGAGGAGGTCGGCGCACCTGGCGTGGCGGACGCCCATGGAATGGCCACATCCTTGGCAGACGAGGAGGTGGGCGCGTTGTCGTGGCAGGCGGCGAAGCTTGGCGTGGTGCGTCAGGCGGCGAAGCTTGGCGTGGCGGGTCTTGGCGTGGGTCTTGGTCTTGGCGTGGGTCTTGGTCTTGGTCTTGGCGAGGGTCTGGGTCTTGGACTTGGCGAGGGTCTGGGTCTTGGACTTGGTCTTGGACTTGGACTTGGCGTGGTTGGTCTTGGTCTTGGCGTAGTTGGTCTTGGACTTGGTCTTGGTGTGGCGGTGCTTGGACTTGGTCTTGGTTTGGGTCACTTGGCGGGTCTTGGTCTTGGTCACTTGGCGGGTCTTGGTCTTGGTCACTTGGCGGGTCTTGGTCACTTGGCGGGTCTTGGTCTTGGTCACTTGGCGGTTCTTGGTCACTTGGCGGTTCTTGGTCACTTGGCGGTTCTTGGTCACTTGGCGGTTCTTGGTCTTGGTCACTTGGCGGGTCTTGGTCTTGGTCACTTGGCGGTTCTTGGTCTTGGTCTTGGCTTTGGTCTTGGCGTGGGGCAGCCACGGGCGGCACTTGGCGGCGTGGGGCAGCCACGGGCGGCACTTGGCGGCGTGGGGCAGCCACGGGCGGCACTTGGCGGCGTGGGGCAGCCACGGGCGGCACTTGGCGGCGTGGGGCAGCCACGGGCGGCACTTGGCGGCGTGGGGCAGCCACGGGCGGCACTTGGCGGCGTGGGGCAGCCACGGGCGGCACTTGGCGGCGAGCAGGTACTGGCGGCGCTTGGCGTGGAGCAGGTACTGGTGGCGCTTGACGTGGAGCAGGTACTGGTGGCGCTTGGCGTGGAGCAGGTACTGGTGGCGCTTGACGTGGAGCAGGTACTGGTGGCGCTTGACGTGGAGCAGGTACTGGTGGCGCTTGACGTGGAGCAGGTACTGGTGGCGCTTGGCGTGGAGCTGGGCGTGGAGCAGGTAGATCTTGGCATGGTCGAAAAACTGGTGGTGGTGGTCGTGCTGGTGGCTGTGGCTTGGCAGGTCGAAAGACAGGTGGTGGAGGTCGTGCTGGAGGCTGTGGCTTGGCGTGACGAAAGACAGGTGGTGGTGGTGGCCGAGCTGGAGGCTGTGGCTTGGCATGACGATGCTGACCCACCCCACCTGAACAATTCCCAGCCCTAGCCCCCCCCTCAAGGAGCGGATCCCAGACGCGCTCCCCGCAGTCTGGAACCGTCTTTTGGGGTGGGCGGAGGGGGTTCAGGAGGAGGGCAGAATCCTCCCCTCTAAATTGTCCAAAATGTCTTTCTTTTTGTACCTGGGATCTAGTGGGTGAAAAAACATTTTTTTGTGACTTGGGCGTGCCTTGAGTCCTGGGGGGCGGGGCATGAAATCTGGGTGACTGTGAGGGACTTGCTCTAATGTCCAAAATCATGTTCTGATAATGTTTGATCATAGAAACAGAGTCCTTTGTTGAGGGCAGGTGATCGGAAGTAAAAGAGTTCAAAGAAAAAAAATCTTTAGCTGTGATGTCATCCTCTGGTGATGGCGTGACGTCATCCTGGAGCAGCGGGGCTGGCAGCAGCCTGCTTCCGCCCGGAGTGGGAGGAGCTTGCGGGAGTGACGCGTCCTGCCGGCTCGGAGAAGCTCTTCCTGATGGCTTCCGCTTTTGCCGGCGCTTCCGGGAATGGAGCGACGCGCCAACGTCGTCGGGCCACACGGAGCTTATCGGAATAAGTTTTCCGCTTGGACCCCACATGAGGTCTTGATCGGCCATGGCTCCTAGTGCCTCCCACTTTCCTTCCTCCATCGATTGCCAGTCGTTTGCGGGATAGCTTCTTGCTGGCGACATACTGTCATAACGGGGACTGTGGTGCAGTTTCCTGCGTGGGTTGCTTTCCCGAGATGCAAACGAACTGACGCAAACATGGCGTGGAGGTAAAAACATGATTTTATTCTACACTATCAAAACTCAAAAAAAGGTACAAACAAAAGGCGCTCACAGCGGAGGTAAAAAACTTGACTAGGAAAACAAAAGGCGCGCACAATGGCGGAGAACTATGAACATTAAACAAACAAAAACTTACGTGACAAGGAACTGTGAACATGGCATGAATGTATGATGTCGCCAGGACGAACAACAGAAACAGAAAAGCCTATATAGTGACATGATAAGTGAAAACAGGTGCGTGACTAACTGTGAACAGGTGCGTGACATGACAATGTGAAAACGTGAGACAGGTGTGTGTGAGTCTAAACGTGGAACAGGTGAAACTAATGAGTAACCATGGAAACAAAACAAAACCAGGAAGTGAAACCAGGAACTAAGGAAGTGTCCAAAAAACAAAACAGCACATGGCCAAACAAAAACATGAACACAGACATGACATCTGGTTGAATTTTAGACCACTCCTCTTGGTGCAGTCCAGCTAAATATATTGGTTTTCTGACATGGACTTGTTTCTTCAGCATTGTCCACACGTTTAAGTCAGGACTTTGGGAAGGCCATTCTAAAACTTTAATTCTAGCCTGATTTAGCCATTTCTTTACCACTTTTGACGTGTGTTTGGGGTCATTGTCCTGTTGGAACACCCAACTGTGCCCAAGACTCAACCTCCGGGCTGTTGATTTTAGGTTGTCCTGAAAAATTTGGAGGAAATCCTCTATTTTCATTGTACCATTTACTCTCTGTAAAGCACCAGTTCCATTGGCAGCAAAACAGGCCCAGAGCATAATACTACCACCACCATGCTTGACGGTAGGAATGGTGTTCCTGGGATTAAAGGCTTCACCTTTTCTCCTCCAAACATACTGCTGGGTATTGTAGCCAAACAGCTCAATTTTTGTTTCATCTGACATCACATGGACAAAGATAAGACCTTATGGAGGAAAGTTCTTTGGTCAGATGAAACAAAAATTTAGCTATTTGACCACAATGCTGTAAAATGTTGTAAAAAATAAAAAAAACACTATCCATCCATCCATCCATTTTCTACCACTTATCCCTTTCGTGGGTCGTGGGGGGTGCTGGAGCCTATCTCAGCTACAATCGGGCGGAAGGCGGGGTTCACCCTGGACAAGTCGCCACATCATCGCAGGGCCAACACAGATAGACAAACATTCACACTCACATTCACACTATTTTACAGTAAAATCGACAATCTACTTAACTTAAACTTCCTTTTTTTTAATTTATTTTTTTATTTTTTTATTTTATTGTCATTCAAATGTGAACTTTACAGTACATATAAGAACATAATTGTGTTACAATAGCTCATGGTAGTGAAGGATAAAAAATAATTGATATAATTAATAATGAAATCCAGAGACAAATTCATACATTACTCGTTGTTACAATCGGCCCTCTGATGGCAGCCATAACTGCGATGTGGCCCTCAATAAAAACGAGTTAGACATCTCTGCTCTTGAATGAAAGAGAGGGATGTCAGGAAACTCTTATAAGCAGACAATAGACGGTGGTTTGGATATGGCCTTTCTACTTTACCTTAGTTGGTTTCTTTCACCCTTCTTTCAAACCAGTGGCCCTCCTTATCTAGAATGTGGACATTGCCATCCTCAAACAAATGTCCCTTCTTTTTAAGATGCAAATTAACTGCTGACTCTGGGCCTAAAGAAAATGATCTTTTGCGTTGTGCCATGCCTTGTATAAGGGTTGGTCTGTAGATCCAATTTAGAGGTCGTTGCAATCTTCTCGCTGCAAAATTGCTGAGTTTGCTTCTCGTTTTTTCATCCTCGAGGTGGAAAAGCTTTCGTTTGAGGGTGTTAGTAAGGTATGTTGTGTTTGGAGAAAATCATTCTGAGTTTGTCTGACGAACCAGTCACCTTTGGGACTACCACAATTCGTCTCTGTTACTTCCCTCAGTGCCAGGTGTAATCATCCCTTTTCGCTTACCAGATTTTGACAAAACCCTGTTAGGATAACCACAGATAGAAAGAGCCTGGCTGATGTGTGTCTGCTCTTGTTGTCTTCTATCAACTTCTCTGCTTTGTACTCAAGGGTTCTGATAACACCTGACATGTAGTGATTGATTGATGACAAAGAGGTCTCTAATGTCCTCCCAGTTAAATCAGATGTTTAGTTTCACAGATTGGAAGTGTTCAGCAAACAATCTACCTCGCAAGTTTTGATCTGAACTCATCAACATATCTGAACCAGTGGCCGGGCTTGGTTCCTTTTAAGGAGTCCAGCACATTTAATTCCACTTCTTCCAGGTACAAGTTGGCCACAATGGAGGAGACCAACGAACCCACGGTATGGCCATGTTTTCGCTTCTATCAACGTTCGTTACATTGGAAGTAAGTGGTGGTAAAATAATGTTAAAGTTGGGCACATATCTAGTCTGGATTGAGGTTGGTACTGTCCTGTAGACTGTAGTCTTGTTTCAGTCGCTTCCTGACTGCATCAAGGCAACAGTGAAAAGTGCACATGAACAGTGAGGTGATGTCGAATTAATCCATGGACCCATCTTTAGTAAGTCTCAAGTTCCGGACCTTGTCTTTGAAGTCTGTGAAGTTGTGGACATGGTGCAGGGTGTCGCTAACAAGTAGTGGTTAGGTAGGTGGGGGAGTTGATGCTGCTGAGTGTAGCTCTATCTTTGTGAATTTTTGAAAATCCATAAATGCAAGGTGTCACTTACCTTTGTCACAATCAGTACTACATGCGCAGTCAATCTTTTTCTGCTCTGTCCCCCTCTCCTGCGTGGAGAGGTTATCAAGTGGCTACGGATCAGTTTCCACAGAGGACGCGCTAGTTGTTCCAAGTCGGGACCACTCCTTATGCATCAGTCGGTGACGTCTCGGCGCCCCGACTTGTCTAAATGCAAGAGGATCACCCTGCTGGCCTCTCTAAGGACTCGACTCTCACATTATTAACCGTACCCACTCGGCATCCATTTCACCTGGTTACCCAGCGGGAGAGTCCCCAAATCAGTGGTCCCTCAAAGTTTCTCATGGTCCCATTGGGTTAAGTTTTTCCTTGGCCAGATATGGGTTCAGATCCGGGGATGGCGTTGTGGTTTGTGAAGCTCTTTGAGGCACTTGTCATTAAGGGCTATATAAATAAACTTTGAGTAATTGATTGATTGATGGAATTACCAACTACTTTTGTAACTTTTGAAGAGATTCAATTATCTTCTTCTTGCTTCCACTAGTGGGACCCCTCCTTAGGTTTTTGTATGTGTTGTTCCGTGGGGATGAAGATTACAGTGCAGTTTTCCTTGTCAGAACACTGTGGTCGTTCTCTGGGGCTGCCACTGGTAAATTGGATGAAAGTTACTTTGCCCGGGTAAGTGTTGCTGACACTCGTGTCTTGAGATTTTCTTCTTCTGCTTCTGATAGTGGGCAATATTTGTAAAAGTGACACAATTAGCAGACAGGCTACTGTATGGAGGAGCTTTACCAATCAATTTTATATCGAGCTCGGGTAATTCCTGCTGACAGACAGAACATAATAGAGACATGGCATTGTCTGCAAGGCTAAGTAGTTGCTATCCATCAGCCGTGATCATCTTCACTACCTTACATATGGCGGTATGAGGCTAGACTTCTTGCTTGTGGCTTGTCGTTGTGGCTTGTGTAGCCCTTTGAGACACTTGTGATTAAGGGCTATATGAATAAACTTAGATTGATTGATTGATTGCTCATGGTAACGCCAAAAGCTTAAAATCGCTATGTTTGGCCCGCAGCCCATTGGCACATTTTCACTTTCGCCATTGGAAGCATAAAGTTTGGGCAGCCCTGGCATAGATCTTGACCATATATGGCACGTTATTAATGGCACAATCTTCATTGGTACTAAGTACTAGGTACACAGGGCTAGTAGTCATATATGTGCAAAGTAAATATATGTTCTGAACGTACACTATAAAAACTTTGACTTCTCAATAGATTTTTTTTATTTAAAAAATGAAACTATATGCTAGTTGGTATTCATTTAAAGTAGGTAGTAAAAAAATATATATATCTTTTTTTGTTTTGTTTGTTTTTGTCATAAAGAAATACAACACTAAATTGGCCCTAGTGTGTGAAAGTGAGTGTGAATGTTGTCTGTCTATCTGTGTTGGCCCTGCGATGAGGTGGCGACGTGTCCAGGGTGTACCCCGCCTTCCGCCCGAATGCAGCTGAGATAGGCTCCAGCACCCCTCGTGACCCCAAAAGGGACAAGCGGTAGGAAATGGATGGATGGAAATGCAATCATGTGTGCTTACGGACTGTATCTCTGCAGACTGTATTGATTGATATTGATATATAATGTATATATTGTGTTTTTTATGTTGATTTAATTAAAAAAAAAAGGTAATAAAATATACATACACTACCGTTCAAAAGTTTGGGGTCACCCAAACAATTTTGTGGAATAGCCTTCATTTCTAAGAACAAGAATAGACTGTCGAGTTTCAGATGAAAGTTCTCTTTTTCTGGCCATTTTGAGCGTTTAATTGACCCCACAAATGTGATGCTCCAGAAACTCAATCTGCTCAAAGGAAGGTCAGTTTTGTAGCTTCTGTAACGAGCTAAACTGTTTTCAGATGTGTGAACATGATTGCACAAGGGTTTTCTAATCATCAATTAGCCTTCTGAGCCAATGAGCAAACACATTGTACCATTAGAACACTGGAGTGATAGTTGTTGGAAATGGGCCTCTATACACCTATGTCGATATTACACCAAAAACCAGACATTTGCAGCTAGAATAGTCATTTACCACATTAGCAATGTAAAGAGTGTATTTCTTTAAAGTTAAGACTAGTTTAAAGTTATCTTCATTGAAAAGTACAGTGCTTTTCCTTCAAAAATAAGGACATTTCAATGTGATCCCAAACTTTTGAACGGTAGTGTATATATATATATATATATATTTTTTTTTAATTTCTTGTGCGGCCACGGACCGGTACCGGGCCACGGCCCGGTGGTTGGGGACCACTGTTTTAGAGGGCTTTATGGGCGGAATAGCTATATTGTTACAAAAAGCATATTTTACAATAAAATCTGTTAAAAAAAGAAAAACATACAGTATGTGTTGTTGCCTTTCATAAGGACTGTGAATTATAGGCAACATTTCCAAAATAAAGTGCAGTTACTATAAGTATTCAGCTGGATTTGTTCCTCGTCTAAATTTATCCCTGAAAATCTAAAATGAAGACCAAATTTGTTTTTTTTTGTTAGAAAATATAATGGGGTGTGCTATTTTTTTTTTTTTTTTTTTTTGCATGACTGTATCTGTGGATAAAAATACCATTTATATAGGCCGAGATATGTCAACAGACTTGCGAGCGGACAGACATACGTGATCTCCACAGGGAAAAGGAAGCGAGCGAATGCCAAGTCAGTGACGGCTGGCAAGAGGGCAACTTGGCTGCGAAGCAGGAATCAAACGTGACTGCTCCCGTCAATACACGCCCAGTGTACAGTACTTACCATATCATCTATGCACCGACAGGACATGCGGACCGGTTAATAAATCCAAAGAAACACTAGTTTTCGAAAAAATGCACAAATGAAGGTGCAGAGTCACCCCGTCCAGAGCCACATGACGACCAATCACAATGACAATGTGCCAGCCCATGCAACCTGTCCAGTTCAAGACAACCCAGTCTGGTGTATTCTGAGACTCCAATATATGCTACTCTGTTCTGTGCCAACTGTGCCATTATGTCTGCTAAGTCTTCTCCAAAACTGCCCTTCTGCTCCAAGTAAACCGAGCCAGTGTGAGAAGGTGCCAGCCGCACTGACCTCCCATCGCCACGTTCAGACACAAATCTCGTTTAAAATTATTTTCGTCACTTAAATGGGTTATATTTGTATAGCGCTTTTCTACCTTCAAGGTACTCAAAGCGCTTTGACACTATTTCCACATTCACCCATTCACACACACATTCACACACTGATGGCGGGAGCTGCCATGCAAGGCCCTAACCACGACCCATCAGGAGCAAGGGTGAAGTGTCGAACGTGACGAGGTTGGTAGAAGGTGGGGATTGAACCAGGAACCCTCTGGTTGCTGGCACGGCCACTCTCCAACCCCTAACTTAAAGGCCTACTGAAACCCACTACTACCGACCACGACGTCTGATAGTTTATATATCAATGATGAAATCTTAACATTGCAACACATGCCAATACGGCCGGGTTAACTTATAAAGTGCAATTTTAAATTTCCCGCCACACTTCCGGTTGAAAACGTCTAGATATGATGACGTATGCGCGTGACGTCAGTGGTTGATACGGAAGTATTCGGACCCATTGAATCCAATACAAAAAAGCTCTGTTTTCATCCCAAAATTCCACAGTATTCAGGACATCTGTGTTGGTGAATCTTTTGCAATTTGTTTAATGAAAAATGGAGACTGCAAAGAAGAAAGCTGTATGTGCGATCGGTGTATTAGCGGCGGACTACAGCAACACAACCAGGAGGACTTTGAGATGGATAGCAGATGCGCTACCGTGAGTACAGCTTTGGCTTCCAAACATTTGATCGCTTGCCCGTACGTGCGTGTCGCTATGTGGATGTCACGTACGTAACTTTGGGGAAATATATGTTTCTTGCCGACTCTGATGGCGGCCGGGGTGTCGTCGAAAGCTACAACGCCCGCCGCCGCCACCGTCCCGTAGCTAAGTTAGCTTCAATAGCGCCAAGCTGGAAATTTCTAACCGTGTATTTACATGTCCATGGTTTAATAGTATTGTTGATCTGCTGTCTATCCTTCCAGTCAGGGGTTTATTTATTTTGTTTCTATCTGCATTTGAGCCCGATGCTATCACGTTAGCTCAGTAGCTAAAGAGCTTCGCTGATGTATTGTCGTGGAGATAAAAGTCACTGTGAATGTCCATTTCGCGTTCTCGACTCTCATTTTCAAGAGGATATAGTATCCGAGGTGGTTTAAAATACAAATCCGTGATCCACAATAGAAAAAGGAGAAAGTGTGGAATCCAATGAACCCTTTTACCTAAGTTACGGTCAGAACGAAAAAAGATACATCCTGCACTGCCTCTCTAGTCCTTCACTCTCACTTTCCCCATCCACAAATCTTTCATCCTCGCTCAAATTAATGGGGTAATCATCGCTTTCTTGGTCCGAATCTCTCTCGCTGCATTGTAAACAATGGGAAAATGTGAGGAGTCCTTCCTCCTGTGACGTCACGCTACTTCCGGTATAGGCAAGGCTTTTTTTAATCAGCGACCAAAAGTTGCAAACTTTATCGTCGTTGTTCTCTACTAAATCCTTTCAGCAAAAATATGGCAATATCGTGAAATGATCAAGTATGACACATAGAATGGATCTGCTATCCCCGTTTAAATAAATAAAAATTCATTTCAGTAGGCCTTTAACACTTTCTATTTCTATTCCCCTTCTATTCTTCTAGTTCCATTTTTTTCCTGTCTGTTCTCTGTTGTTCTGTCCTTCACATTTTCCAAACACATCAGCCATCGAGTATCTTGCCTTGTGATTTTGTTCCTCAAGAGGAGACAAGTGCACCACTGTGGTGCAGTGAAGCAGAAACCAGGACTACATTAGCGAGGCAGAAAATGTTGCTTCAAAGGAACATCAAGTATAGAAACAAAACAAAGGATTCCCAGGCTAAAATGATATGGAGGTGGGCGTTTTGATCTAAATATTAATAGTGGGTTGTTGTGGTATACCAGTACTAAGTTATGCGGTACTAATGAATTAAAAACGGTACTATACTGCTTCTGGAAATACCGGTACGTGACATTGCTGGCAAAACGAGCAGAGGCTCATGTTAGGCAACGCACAGAGAACTTACAAGCAGAAACGTTAGATAGAAAAGGGAGAATGGACGCATTCTCTCCTAAAAACTAACTATAAAGTTGTAGCTATAAACACTGAAGCGTCGCTCGGCAAGAGGTACTCAGCACTTGCTGTACCGCTTGTCCCTAGGGAAAAGGAGTAGAAAATTTAAGGATATATATATATATATATGTATATATATATATATATATATATATATATATATATATATATATATATATATATATATATATATATATATATATATATATATATATATATATATATATATATATATATATTAGGGCTGCAACAACTAATCTATTAAATCGATTAAAATCGATTATAAAAATAGTTGGCGATTAATTTAGTCATTGATTCGTTGGATCTATGCTATGTGTATGCACAGAGGCAATTTTTTATTTTTTTTATAAACCTTTATTTATAAACTGCAACATGTACAAACAGCTGAGAAACAATAATCCAAATAAGTTTGGTGCCAGTATGCTGTTTTTTTTCAATAAAATACTGGAAAGGATGAAATGTAGTTTGTCTCTTTTATCCGATTAATAATCGATTGATCGAAGTAATAATCGACAGATTAATCGATTATCAAATTAATCGTTAGTTGCAGCCCTAATATATATATATATATATATATATATATATATATATATATATATATATATATATATATATATATATATATATATATATATATATATAATGTATATATATATACAGTATATAGTCGAGGTTACTGTGGTTTATCTGTTATACAGTGCTCAATACCAGGGTAGAGCGGAATATACGTTTGGTCAGGAAAAAACACAGAGGCTATTTCATCCCTACAAGCCTGTTTCGCAGGTTTCGTAGGTTTCGCAGGTTTCGCAGGCAAGTGTACCATTATTAATCTTGTTAATCAGACTATAAATACAGAAAAATCATACTGAGAGGCGCTGTAGTACTCAGGGTCAACATGAAGAAGGAGGCGTACCTGTATATGTATGTGTATATATATATATATATATATATATATATATATATATATATATATATATATATATATATATATATATATATATATATATATATATATATATATATATATATATATATATATATATGTATATATATATATATATATATGTATATATATATATATGTATATATATATATGTATATATATATATGTATATATATATATGTATATATATATATATATATATATATATATATATATATATATATATATATATATATATATATATATATATATATATATATATACAGTCACAATCAAAAGTTTACATACACTTGTAAAGAACATAATGTCATGGCTGCCTTGAGTTTCCAATACTTCCCACAACTCTTATTTTTTTTGTGATAGAGTGATTGGAGCACATAGTTGTTTGTCACAAATAACATTCATGAAGTTTGGTTCTTTTATGAATTTATTATGGGTCTACTGAAAATGTGACCAAATCTGCTGGGTCAAAAGTATACATACAGCAATGTTAATATTTGGTTACATGTCCCTTGGCAAGTTTCACTGCAATAAGGCACGTTTGGTAGCCATCCACAAGCTTCTGGTTGAATTTTTGACCAATCCTCTTGACAAAATTGGTGCAGTTCAACTAAATGTGTTGGTTTTCTGACATGGACTTTTTTCTTCAGCATTGTCCACTTGGGAAGGCCATTCTACAACCTTAATTGTAGCCTGATTTAGCCATTCTTTTACCACTTTTGACGTGTGTTTGGCGTCATTGTCCTGTTGGAACACCCAACTGCGCCCAACCTAAGTCGATTATAAAAATAGTTGGTGATTAATTTATGTATATATATATATATATATATATATATATATATATATATATATATATATATATATATATATATATATATATATATATATATATATATATATATATAAACAAACATATACAGTTGCAAAAAATGCAATTACGTTTTTCCATTTAGTAAGTACTGGTTTGGGCACTGGTCTAAGCAGTTTCAAAAGTACCAATTGGATACAATTACAGGTTGAAATGCCAACGATACCCATCGCTAAACACAGGTTAAGTTTATGTGATAACACGAGACCTGGAAGATGCCTCTAAGCTGGAAATGTGTGCGAGTATGAAGTCATCAAATATGGCCCGTGACCTGTGCAGAGCAGTGAAGGGGGTCACTGGGAAAAGAGAAGGGTCTCTCGGTTTGTTAAGAGCAAGGCACATGTGGACATCACATGGCACATTCCTATGTTGCCACATAATATATATCATTAACTTTCTATTTACAACCTGTTCAAGTCTAAAGACACACATTAAAAGCATGGACAAGGTGGGACCGCCAAGTAATTTCACATATTTGAAGTTGTTACTTTTCCTATTAATTATTTACTTTGATAACGCTGTGGGTCAGTTACTTTTTTCTCCAATTGAATTAATT
The DNA here is from genome assembly GCF_033978785.1 of Entelurus aequoreus. Taxonomy (NCBI): domain Eukaryota; kingdom Metazoa; phylum Chordata; class Actinopteri; order Syngnathiformes; family Syngnathidae; genus Entelurus; species Entelurus aequoreus. The sequence goes on along the minus strand of NC_084743.1, from coordinate 25,150,613 downwards.
AACACTGGAAGTCATGCACATGTACTCAGTAAATAAGTACATGTGAGTATGACTGGTTTTCTATCTCGATTTGGATAAGGTAGGATGGGTACCAAAACTCAATACAATACCGGTGCAGACGTAAACAGTAATAATCAGATCAAAAATCTAAGTTGCCTTATTTGGAGGTGATGTTGTTCAAGTAACATCTTGTCAGTAATTTAGCGTCCCGACAGAAGTAAACAAAATCTGACATTTTTTCTAAACTTTATTGCTGACCCAAACAGTTCTGGACATGCACACATATAGAACTCTAGAGTCCCCACAAGCCAGTGTTGCCAGGTGGAAAAGACAAATTAGAAGTAAGAAAGTAAGAATTATCATATTTTGAGATTTTTTTTATACATTACTTAGGACCCACTGCTTCAGTAAAACATTACCAAAGGCTGTGTATGGTTTAGCTTATAATGCGATTTTACCTTTGGACGATACAAAATAAGCAGCCACAGGCAGAACAGCGCCCCCACCTGGCTGTAAACAGGCACATGAGACGAGGCACAACATTAGGCACAGTGCAGATAAGTGTTTGGAAAATCTGTTTTCAAACGTAATTATAGTAACATGTTATCACATAATTACTAAAATTATTACTCTTAAATCAATGTAATTATGGAGGAAAGTATATTCATGTTTTACTTAAAAAAACTTCAAGTATCTGGCATATGCAGTTGAGAGACGTTTCATGAGAGCAGAGTGTGTGTTGCCTAGTGACTTGGTTGTGTTTGTCAGCTTAGCAGCAGCTGTGTGAAGGCAGCTCTGTTAAATCTATTCACTGTATTGTGTTAGCGTTAGTCAATACAGAGATGGAAAGTGATTCAGTGGTTGTCTTTTCTTCTTGTCCACAAACGTGATATAGTAGGATTGCAAGTTTTTCCCTTCAGTCATTGGATAGGATAGGATAGGATAGGACTTTATTGTCATTGCACAAGTACAACGAAACTATGTTTTCAGCACAAACATGTTCAAGATTAGACAAACAAACAGTGTACAGGGTTACAGAACAGGATGTTTTGTTGTTCATTATTCCCTCATAGTAGTAGTAGTAGTAGGAGTGTGTGTATGTGTGTATACTTAGCCTGCGTGTTTTGATTGCTGTGTGATGTTGCCTCTTTCTATTTAATATCGCGTTTTTCTTAGTGTGGTGCTGGTTGCTTTAATTCGTAAAAACTATTACCTACATTGAACTTGCTCTATTTCTGACGCTGTCTTTTTCACACAAAACCACATCAAAAGTAACGTGCCACATTACATCAAGCGCATCAGTGACCGCGTTGTAACGTACGTAAAAGTAATTAGGTTATATGCGTTTGTTACGCCGTTATTATATAACATTTTAAATTATGTGCGCGGAGGGGGGCGTGGCCTGCGGGCCTGCCGCGGAACGGGGTGTGCAAGGACCGGCCTCGAAGACAGCGACAGGGGAGTAGATGGCCCAGGTGGACCTTGTTATCTAATCACCTGTCGCCTTTATTAGCAGCAGCCGGGACGAGACACGGGGGGCGGGGGGGGGGGGGGGGGGGGGGTAGCTGGAGTGGGAGCCAGAGAGAGAGTGACACAGACTAAGAAAAATACATTTTGCCGTAAAGCAAACGGCTCTCAACATTGATGAAAATAAAACAGTGTTGTACCCTGAAATCCGGGCTCTCGTGGCAGTGTGTGGTGGTCCGAGGAACCCACTAGAGGGCAACCTCTACAATGGGATTTGTGGAACTATTGATCACACAGAGGGTATCGTACAAATCATACACCAGCAACACAACACGACCTCTTTATCCACCAGTCACTCTCGCGGCGAGGTGCATTCATGAACACCAGATTTCCATAACAGCAACATTACAACAAAAACAGGTCTTTACACTAATTTAATTTTGCTTAATAGATGACTCGTGCTTGTAGGAAAAAGTAGCAAACATTGTTGTAATGTAGCCAGAGTTGTGTATCAGTGAACTCATGCTGTTGAAATTGTGTGGAATGACTTTAAACTACTGTACAACTTTTGTGCGCATTTTCTGTATTCTGTATTGCTGCTTGTCTTGCTTGGTTTTTATTTCATATTAGTGAATTTTATGTGTTTATATTATTTGTGTATTGGGACCAGACATGACCACGATAAACTGATTCCCGCAAAGTAGGGCCATTATTAATACATAGAATATTTTCTTAGTTAGAGCATAAAAAACCTTTAAATGCGTTGTTGTTTTTTTCATCATTAGAGCCCTCTAAAGATGAAATACACTATATTGCCAAAAGTATTTGGCCACCCATCCAAATGATGAGAATCAGGTGTCCTAATCACTTGGCCCGGCCACAGGTGTATAAAATCAAGTACTTAGGCATGGGGACTGTTTCTACAAACATTTGTGAAAGAATGGGCCGCTCTCAGTGATTTCCAGCGTGGAACTGTCATAGGATGCCACCTATGCAAATATTCCAAAGATAACTTTCGGCTTTACTATAAGAAAATGGAAAAGTTTGGGAACAACTCAGCCACCAAGTGGTAGGCCATGTAAACTGACAGAGAGGGGTCAGCGGAGGAATTATGGTGTGGGGTTGTATTTCAGGAGTTAGGATTGGCCCCTTAGTTCCAATGAAAGGAATTTTGAGTGCTCCAGGATACCAAAACATTTTGGACAATTCCATGCTCCCAACCTTATGGGAACAGTTTGGAGCGCGCCCCTTTCTATTTCAACTTGACTGTGCACCAGTGCACAAAACAAGGTCCATAAAGACATGGATGACAGAGTCTGGTGTAGATGAACTTGACTGGCCTGCACAGAGTCCTGACCTGAACACCTTTGGGATGAATCAGAATGGAGACTGAGAGACAGGCCGTATCGCGCTTTTGGAAGAATGGTGGAAAATTCCTATAAACACACTCAGCAACCTTGTGGACAGCCTTCCCAGAAGAGTTGAAGCTGTAATAGCTGCAAAAGGTGGACCCACATCATATTGAACCCTATGGGTTAGGAATGGGATGGCACTTCAAGTTCATATGTGAGTCAAGGCAGGTGGCCAAATACTTTTGGCAATATAGTGTAACACCCATATAGTCAACTTTACAATATGGTATTACTGTACTTAGCGGTAGCCTGGAAGATCCTCCAAGCAGCCAGGCTTTTGTTTGTCTACCCCAGGGCAGGTGTGGCTACAAATGTAGCTTACCACAATAACTGTGTGAATGTGGAGAGAATTAATGATGGGTTCTCAGCTGTCTGTGAAGCTCTCTGGGTGTCTAAAAAAGCGCTTTATAATTCAAATCCATTATTATTACCATTATTAGTGGCGCCAAAATTGTTAGTAGTGTAACGGAACTCGGCTTGATGAATATATTCCCGATATTTCTCACCACATCATTCATAGAAAATAAGACAATTACTGCGCTATATGTCAGGAACTCGCATAGATGTAGTTGGCGTGACCCCAGGATGCTGAGAGAGGAAGCAATGTGCAGGTAAAAAGGAGGTTTATTGAGCAAAAAGACCAAAAAAATAAAATAAAATCAATAATCACAACAGAAAAACAGACCAGTGTTGCCTTTGATTTGAAGCGCGATGTAGTTGAATTTTTAGTTCTCTTTAACTTGAATGTCACAAAATGACATAAAAATAAGAAAGGCATTGTTTTTGGAAAAAAAACGTGATGTTTTCCCTTTTTTAAGTCTAGATCAGGCACTGTTTAAGGCACATTTCAAATGTGCATTTCAAATGAATCAAATATTATGAAGACCAACTTTCCGACCACTCAAATATTACCACTGAATTAGATATTTTACTCCTGATTTTAATTATATTCAATAATTATATTCAACCCACTGTTTGCAACCGTGTTAAATGATATGAAACCGTGTGTTAATCACAAAGAATATTAATTTAACACATAAAATGTAGGCTCAGGTCAGGCTGATTAAAAACATTTGTTTTGACCAAATATACTGCATAGCAAGGGACTACTAGATGACCGATGAAAAATGAATTTACATACAATTATGTTGTGCTAACATTTTTAGGAATATGTTTCTTAACTAAACTGTCAATAAAATTAAAGTGTAAATGAAAATACGGCTTCACCAATTTAGTCATAATGTTTGCGCTTCAGAAACTTCCCTCTGACTTTAGCTCCAGACTTGTTTGAGAATGTCATTACTGTGTGTGGAGGGGGGCGTGGTCTGCGGGCCCGCCTCGAAGCCAGCGGCAGGTGAGTAGATTGCCCAGCTGGGGCTGGTTATCTAATCACCTGTCGCCTTTATTAGCAGCAGCCGGATCGAGACACGGGGTGGGAGTTGGAGTTGCAGACAGACACTAACCGCATGTGCCAAGGACCACGCCGCAAGAGGGAGAGCAGCAGAAAGACTGGAGAGTTGCAAGAACAGTGTGCTGTGTTGGCGTGTGTGCACACAAATAAAAGACACTGTTACACCAGACTACCGGGCTCACGAGGAGGTCTATTACGGTCAGGAGGACCCACGAGAGGGAAAGGTCACACTGTGGTTAAAAGGTGTATTACAACTGAGTACCTCTGCGGCCCAAAGCTGAAAAATATATTTTGAAGAAGCTTGCGGTTGCCCTATGGATAAGAAACACTGATGTAACCATACATCACCCTGATCCAGGGTGTAGTTTGCCTTTCCCTGACGGTTATCCGGGATAAACTCCAGCTTCCTTGCCACCCTGAATAACAATGTTAACAGTTCAACCTTGGCAGAAGCCTGCTTTCTATTAGATAACATTGTAATTATATTTAATCACTCTACTGTGGCATGCTTTAAAACAACACTTCTAATAGGATTAGGACTTTAACAAAAGTGTTTTTTTCTCTTCTAAGGATGGTGATGCAAGATATCTGCATGACTGAGTCAGCTTTTGGTGCCTTCTCTTGACAACCAGACCTCAAATATTGGAGCTTGTGGGGAGTCCCCCCAGGTTTAAATGTCAACAAACCTCACCAGTTTAATTGCTATTGGCTTTCTGAACTATTCCAATGGTCTGATTCCCGAGTCTGGCACATAATTCAATGTTTGCTCTATGGTCAAGTCTGAGGTCTGTGGTTAAATTACAGATGCATACCTGCAAGTGGTCAAGATCAAATTCCACGCACCACTGAAAACTGACCAACCACTGTTTTGCTCGTTTCTGCATGTATAGAACCAGGCCGTGCTCAATTCGTTTATACAGGGAAAAATTTGTAGAAGCTTTTATTCTTTAATTTACTAGTGCAGAGTCTTTAGAGATGTGTTGTCCACAGGCTCATTGATATGCATGTCCATTGATGAGGTCCTTTATAGTGACCCTTTATGATTAAAAGTGGGTATGTACTGTAAAAGGTCAGAATATGAAGCAGACTCTTTGGCACATTCCAAAACTAGATGGAGTGTGATTTGTAAAAAGCCAATTGCCTTTTGGCCATTGTTTGTGTGCACACTTTTAATAGGAATCATGCAAACTTTTATGAATGAGAACTTTGGTTTGGTTTGTTTGTTGGGCTTTTCAGGCACATGTTGACTGCATGAAAGTTCCACATCCTGTTTCTCCTAAAGGCCTACTGAAACCCACTACTACCGACCACGCAGTCTGATAGTTTATATATCAATGATGAAATCTTAACATTATAACACATGCCAATACGGCCGGGTTAACTTATAAAGTGACATTTTAAATTTGCCGCTAAACTTCCGGTTCGAAACGCCTCTGAGGATGACGTATGCGCGTGACGTAGCCCGGCGAACACGGGTATGCCTTCCACATTGAAGCCAATACGAAAAAGCTCTGTTTTCATTTCATAATTCCACAGTATTCTGGACATCTGTGTTCGTGAATCTGTTGCAATCATGTTCATTGCATTATGGAGAAGGAAGCTGAGCAAGCAAAGAAGAAAGTTGTCGGTGCGAAATGGACGTATTTTTCGAACGTAGTCAGCAACAACAGTACACAGCCGGCGCTTCTTTGTTTACATTCCCGAAAGATGCAGTCAAGATGGAAGAACTCGGATAACAGAGACTCTAACCAGGAGGACTTTTGACCTGGATACACAGACGCCTGTAGAGAACTGGGACAACACAGACTCTTACCAGGATTACTTTGATTTGGATGACAAAGACGCAGACGTGCTACTGTGAGTATGCAGCTTTGGCTTCTAAACATTTGATCGCTTGACCGTATGTGCGCAACTTTTTTTTGCGTATGTACGTAACTTTTTTTAAATATATAAGCTTTATGAACCTTGGGTTAGGTGAACGGTCTTTTGGGCTGAGTGATTGTGTGTGTTGATCAGGTGTTTGAATTGTATTGGCGTGTTCTATGGAGCTAGGAGCTAGCATAGGAGCTAGGAGCTAGCATAACAAACATGCAGGTGTTTTTATGCAGGATTAATTTGTGGCATATTAAATATAAGCCTGGTTGTGTTGTGGCTAGTAGAGTATATATATGTCTTGTGTTTATTTACTGTTGTAGTCATTCCCAGCTGAATATCAGGTCACCCCCGGCTCTCACAGCATCTTCCCTATCTGAATAGCTTCAACTCCCCACTAGTCCTTCACTTGCACTTTACTCATCCACAAATCTTTCATCCTCGCTCAAATTAATGGGGAAATTGTCGCTTTCTCGGTCCGAATCTCTCTCACTTCATGCGGCCATCATTGTAAACAATAGGGAACTTTGCGTATATGTTCAACTGACTACGTCACGCTACTTCCGGTAGGGGCAAGCCTTTTTTTTATCAGATACCAAAAGTTGCAATCTTTATCGTCGTTGTTCTATACTAAATCCTTTCAGCAAAAATATGGCAATATCGCGAAATGATCAAGTATGACACATAGAATAGATCTGCTATCCCCGTTTAAATAAAAAAAATTCATTTCAGTAGGCCTTTAAAGCTTTTTAGATAGATGCTTTCTGATTAGAGGTGTGTCAATTAGGGATATATATCCTTAGTATTGTTTGATACAGATACCAATATCGATATTCCCAACCAGTTCTGACACTGAATCAACCTTCATTCAACTAGGTTACGATCAACATTGAAATAATGTTGAATTTACGACCAATACTGACAATGAATCCACCGTGATTCCATTAGGTTACGATCAACGTTGGAATACCTGTAAATTGCTGACCAATTCCAACAATGGCCAACATTGATGTCAAAGAAGTCAGTGACTGTAACGATCGGGAAGCCCAGCTTGTAGCGTGACCCCAAGGATGCAGAGAACGGCAGACGGAAGGCAGGTCAAATATTTAATATCACCTTAGGTCGGTGCAGCTCGGAAGTGCACAATTAACAAAGCAAACGATCAGTGAGAACAGAACAACCCTGCACAAAGTACAATGAACGAACACCATCTGATACAGGAATGGCATACATAGGAGCCTGATTGGCAACCAGGAACAGGTGTGTCCCGGTTGCCAATCTGGTAGCCAGTGCTCAGTGGCAGACAAGGTAAGGCAAAACACAAATTAAGAGCACTGGATAAGAACCCAAACACTACTCACAAGGGAAAAACAAACACAGCTCCACATTGTCACAAATGTCATGACAGTGACATCACAGTCACTTACAATCAGGTGATGGTATCTAAATGGGATGGTTAAAGATATTTCATCAAAACTTGCCAGTTTGTTTCACACAAAATGCCTTTTTTTTTTTACCTGCCCGCTACAGTTTGAAAGTCAAGCCTTCTTCTTCTTATTCGATATTAATGGCAGGTTAGAAACTCAAGCACAGTGATCATTGAAACAATGTCAACTGAATGGAGGGTATTTTGTCGTTGAAAACTCATCGTCTATACAACATTAATCCAACAAAAGTCTTTCAATTAGTGATGTGCGGATCGATACTGAAATATTAATACCACAGATACCAGATCTTTATGCTCTAACAATCTTCAAATTAAGATATCGATACTTTTGATACTATATATTAGGGGGTTTCCAAACCTTTTGCACCATACTCTGATGAAAGTCAGAGTATGCTCAGCCCATACTGATATTTTACTATTAAAAACATGTTAAAAACAGATACATCTTCAACTTTGTATAATTTGTGACTGAGTGTAATTTTTATTAATCATTAGTTGGAACCATTCAGCGTTTTCTCATGACATACTAATTTTTATTTTTTTTATGTTATATCAGTTGTACTGTTGTTTTTTGTAAGAATGTAAGAACAGAATAAAATAACAATATTAATAATACAATTGTGTAACTGCATTACCGAGTGTGTCAAAAATGATGCCTGTACAAACATTGTATTGTTCACACATTTAACAGGGTTTATTATGGTTGTTGTAATTTTTCAAAGTAATGTTTTATTTTTTAATCATCTAACTCAACTTTGTTTCTATTTGAAGTATATTTAACATTTATTTTGAGAGCTTCTAATATTTTAGATGAGGGGTGTCTAAACTTTTTCCACAAAGGGCCGCATACTGAAAAGTCAATTATGGGGGGGATATTTAGAAAAAACAATTTAATTAAGAAAATTCTAAAAACAGATATTGTGTCAGCTTTGTATTATTGGTGATATATATATATATATATATATATATATATATATATATATATATATATATATATATATATATATATATATATATATATATATATATATATATATATATATATATATATATATATATATATATATATATATATATGTATATATATATGTGTGTATATATATATATATGTGTGTATATATATATATATATATATATATATATATATATATATATATATATATATATATATATATATATATATATATATATATATATATATATATATATATATATATACACTGTATATATATATGTGTATATATATATATATATACACTGTGTATATATATATATATATATATATATATATATATATATATATATATATATATATATATATATATATACACACTGTATATATGTATATATATATATATATATATATATATATATATATATATATACACTGTATATATATATGTATATATATATGTATATATATATATATATATATATATATATATATATATATATATATATATATATATATATATATATATATATATATATATATATGTATATATATATATATGTATATCTACACTGTATATATGTATATATATATATATATATATATATATATATATATATATATATATATATATATATATATATATATATATATATATATATATATATATATATATATCTATATATATATATATATATATATATATATATATATATGTGTATATATGTATATATATATATGTGTATATATATATATATATATATTAAGGCTGAAACGACGCGTCGACATAGTCGACGTCATCGGTTATGTAAATACGTCGACGCCGTTTTTGTGCGTCGACGCGTCGCATAATTACGTCACACTACCGTCATGGCGGAGCGCAAAGCAGACTGTGCGAGCGAGGGGAAAAACGCACGCCAAAAGTCGTCAAAAGTGTGGGAGTATTTCAATACACAGCCTAATAATGTTGTTGTATGCACACTGTGTCGAGCGGAAATGGCCTATCATAGCAGCACAACGGCTATGAACGAACATTTGAAAAGAAAACCATAAACCATCAACTAGTCAATCGTCCGCCTTAGCATACGTTGTCATCATTACACAAAAACATGAATGTGTCATTTGTATCTGCTAGGGGTGTAACGGTATGTGTTTTGTATTGAACCGTTTCGGTACGGGGCTTTCGGTTCGGTACGGGGGTGTACCGAACGAGTTTCTAAGCTAAAGCTAACTTTATCAATCAATCAATCAATGTTTATTTATATAGCCCTAAATCACAAGCGTCTCAAAGGGCTAGCTGCTAAAGTCTTAACAAGTTGCTTTGCTCCTCTGCCTCTGTCTCAGCACGCAGCATTGTCCCACCCATACAACCATCTGATTGGTACACACGCAGCATTGTCCCACCCATACAACCATCTGATTGGTACACACGCAGCATTATCAGCCAATCAGCAGTGCGTATTCATAGCGCATGTAGTCAGCGCTTCAGCGTGGAGCAGATAGGTGTTTAGCAGGTGAGCATCAGGCAGCGGACTTTCCCCAAATGATAATAAACACCTCCCAGTCAACTACTAGTAACATCACTATGAGCCCGTTGACCTTCTAGAAACTTAAACTGCAGCTCAGCTCGCTCGCAGTCCTGGTTTGAGGTGAAGGCTAATTAGCTCTCAGTTCCAGCCACATCGACCCCTTCTGAGCGCCTATTTTCAGCTGCTGGGAATATTGTAAACAAGAAAATAAGCAAAGCAAGTAGACATGCTAACCTTTCTTCATTACAACTGTTAGTCACTCACTGGAATGAGTAGAATTGGTTATTGTGTACTGTGTTGGACTGGATGTTTATTTTGCACATTTTAAAAGCAATACTTAATGTTTACAGTGCTCCAGAATATTTGGATTGGCACTTTTTTGCATTGAATGTTTATCTTTATTTTTGCACATTTTAGCAAATAAGCAATACTTTCACTTTTGTTGAAATGTTTACACTGTTGTTACAGAATATTTTGTTTTGCACTTTTTTGTATTGTATGTTTATCTTTATTTTTGCACATTTTAAAGCAAAATAAGCAATACTTTTACTTTTGAAATGCTTATACTATTGCAGAATATTAAGATTTGCACTGGATGTTGACTTTTATATTTGCACATTAAAAAGCAAATAAGCTACTTTTAATTTTGTTGAATTTTAAAAGTTTTAAATGTTTACATTGTTACAGAATATTTTG
>NC_084743.1:25109827-25137327 GCF_033978785.1 Entelurus aequoreus | reverse complement strand
GCAGGGGTGTCAAACTCATTTTATTTCGGGGGCAACATGGAGAAAAATCTACTCCCAAGTGGGCCGGACTTGTAAAATCACGGCATGATAACTTAAAAATAAAGACAACTTCGGATTGTTTTTTTTTTGTTTAAAAATAGAACAAGCACATTCTGAAAATGTACATATCATAATGTTGTTGTTGTTGTTTTTTACACTTACATGTTGCGGATAATCGTACTCTATCTTTATTTGTCCTTATTTCTATTTTCTGAATAAATTATGTGATAATGTTTATCAGTCAACTCATTGGTGTTAATTTTCAGTTTGAGTTTGAGTTTGAGTTTGAGTTTCAGTTTGAGTTTATTTCGAACATGCAAGCATACAACATGATACATCACAATTTCCAGTTTCTTTTCAACATGTTCGAAAAGGAGTAGGAAGAAGCAGAGCTTATTTAATCCTACCCCTTTTCTTTACATAACAGTTGCAAAACTTTTTGTTCACTTCCTGTTCACAATTTTTTCACAATAAACTCCGTAAGTAATTACAATAAAAATAAATAAATAAATAATAGTAAGAATTTAATAATAATAATTGGTGAAGTAAGTCATATTTCATATGATGAGATAAGTAAGATTACTTTAAGAATGAATGGATGGATGGATGAAATAAATTGAGAATGTTTGTCATGGTTCTTCTTCATTGTACTTTGTAAACACTTTAAGTTTGAAGAGTTTCTTGAAGTGTATCATATTAGTACATTGTTTGATTGCTTTGCTTAATCCATTCCATAATTTAATTCCACATACTGATATACTGAAGGTCTTAAGTGTTGTACGTGCAAACAAATGTTTTAAATTACGTTTTTCTCTAAGATTATATTTCTCCTCTTTTTTTTAGAAGAATTGTTGTATATTCTTGGGTAGCAGGTTATAGTTTGCTTTGTGCATAATTTTAGCTGTTTGCAAATTCACTATGTCGTGGAATTTCAGTATTTTTGATTCAATAAATAAAGGGTTTGTATGTTCTCTATATCCAACATTATGTATTATTCTAACTGATCTTTTTTGTAACACCGTTAATGAATGAAGTGTACTTTTGTAATTATTTCCCCATATTTCTACACAGTAGCTCAGATATGGTAACACTAGTGAGCAGTAGAGAATATGAAGGGATTTTTGGTCTAGAACATGTTTTGCTTTATTCATTATTGACGTGTTTCTTGCAACTTTATGTTGTATATTTTGGGAATAAGCGGTAGAAAATGGATGGATGGATTTCCAGTTCAATTTATCATCAATCATTATACCTAGAAATTTGGTTTCGTTTACTCTTTCAATTTCTATTCCGTCTATTTGTATTTGTGTTTGACTTTCTCTTCTACTGTTACCAAATTGCATTATTTTAGTTTTACTAAGATTCAACGATAGTCTGTTTTTGTCAAACCATCTTTTTAATTTGTTAATTTCTTCTGTTATTATTTGTATTATCTCCTATCGAGATAAAAAACAATATCAAAATCAAGTTACAAGATGTTATTTATGTAGTTTGCTCATTTTCCTCGACTGGTGCACTAACATCATGTGCTTTATTTTTTTTACATATGTAGCATCATCTACAAAGATAAAAATAATTGCTATTGCGACATCTAGTGGACACATTTAGAACAGCAGTTTCTTTCATTCAAAAATTTCGGCTCATTTTTATACATAGCAAACTCATCCCGCGGCCCGGATAAAACCTGTTTGACACCCCTCATCTCGTGGTACGCCAAAGAATCATTTGAATAAAGAACAGTTTTATTTTCCTACATTCCAAAACAGTGTTACTTTTCAAACTGTGTGTAATGTTAAAATAGCAAAAAATATATATTAAATATACTTGTTAAATAAAACCTCTGCCTTGTTTTTAATGAATATGTAGGATAAGCAAAGCCCCCCTCCACCCCATATTTTGATTGTTTGTTTAGTACAGGGGTCGGCAACACAAAATGTTGAAAGAGCTATATTGGACCAAAAAAAATCTGTCTGGAGCCGCAAAAAATTTAAACCCTTATATAAGTGTTAAAATGAAGGCAACACGATACGTTAAAGTACCACTGATAGTCACACTTACACTAGGTGTGGTGAAATTACCCTCTGCATTTGACTCATCCCCTTGTTCCCTGGGAAGTGAGGGGAGCAGTGATCAGCAGCGGAGGCCGCGCTCAGGAATCATTTTGGTGATTTAACCCCCAATTCCAACCCTTGATGCTGAGTGCCAAACAGGGAGGTAATGTGTCCCATTTGTATAGTCTTTGGTATGACTTGGCCGGGGTTTGAACTCACAACCTACCGATCTCAGGGCGGACACTCTAACCACAAGATGTAAGTGTCTATATTAGCTATATTAGACTACTATCAAAATAACTATGTGTCGCAGGCTGATGCAAATCTTCATTGACAGAAATGTTGAAATGTAATATTTATTCTACACATTTTTACAACACTGGAAAACATTACTAAAGCGGAGGTTTTTCAGAGGGTGTGATAACTTTTGGAAATTACTGGCTTAGAATGGCCAAAGGTAAAAATGTGTGTGTTCAAGTTGAAGGAAACGGAAACTACAAATAAAATGACCTCCAATATATATATAAAGTACGAGGCTTAATGATGCATTATGTACATACAGCTAGCATAAATAGCATGTTAGCATCGATTAGCTTGCAGTCATGCAGTGACCAAATATGCCTGATTAGCACTCCACACAAGTCAATAACATCAACAAAGTTCACCTTTGGGGACTCACGCACAGCATAAAACGTTTGATGGACAAATAGAGACAAAGAAGGAGTGGCATAATTTTAGCTGTTTGCAAATTCACTGTATCATGGAATTTCAGTATTTTCGATTCAATGAGTAAAGGGTTAGAATGTTCTCTATATCCAACATTATGTATTATTCTAACTGATCTTTTTTGTAACACGGTTAATGAATGAAGTGTACTTTTGTAGTTATTTCTGCACAATAACTCTACAATATCGTTGTAGAGTACAACTGCATGGCTATGATAGTAATCCAAACTAGAAAAGCACTTGGAGAGCGCAAACCCCCGCCAAGCCCTATCCCCCCAATAGTAAATAAAAAATCCTGAATCCTAAAAGTGATTCGGATCACACTTGTTCCTTATACCATTTCTGAAATGTCTTAAAATTTTCATCAAAATCTGCCCATAACTTAACAGATGATCAACAGCACTGAGTGTCCGCCCTGAGATCGGTACGTTGTGAGTTTAAACCCCGACCGAGTCCTACCAAAGACTATAAAAATGGGACCCATTACCTCCCTGCTTGGCACTCAGCATCAAGGGTTGGAATTGGGGGTTAAATCACCAAAAATGATTCCCGGGCGCGGCCACCGCTGCTGCTCACTGCTCCCCTCACCTGCCAGGGTGTGATCAAAGGTGATGGGTCAAATGGAGAGAATAATTTTGCCACATCTAGTGTGTGTGACAATCATTGGTACTTTAACTTTAACTTTATTGATGTTTGACAAACTACAAAGTGGTTATTTATAGCTTATTAATGTGTCTTGTTTGTGTGCTTCTCAGCATGATGCTAATTGAGGCCACCCTCAATTAGTATACTTGTATTAAAACTTGAATTTAATTTGATGTATTATTCGTACTAAAACAGATCTTTTTTTTTTTTGCAAAATAGAAAATTTGACATAACTTATACATAAATTTGCATATCTTCCTGGCTGGGATTGGATTCAACTGTTTACCAACCCAGCAATAGGAATCGATGTGCCATTACTATGTATTCTATCAGTAATGGAGCAGGAAAGGGCTATAAATACGAATTTCACTGGTTTTCTTTAATTAATATTTGATATGCGCTTATTGATGTAAAACGGACGTTCCCCCTTACGGATTGCGGCACCCTACGCACAGCCCATGATCGGTGTATAGAAAGAGGCGGCAGCCCGAGCATGATAAATTAAACCTGTGAGCAGGTATCTCACTCAAGCGGCAGGACGCCCTCAAGATATTTTCCGCCCGTAGGTCTAATTTATTTTTTTGTGAAGTGTTCCTCACTTACTGCGATTACTTTCCCTTCTGTCTTGTCACTTGTTCCTCTGTCAGTCTGGGCTATGTCTACTAGCACACTTTTCTTTTGCCTTAATGTGGGGACAAAAAGCAAGCCCAAATAAGCAGCCACACAATCAAAAACAAGCCCCAAAAAATGCAACCACAAAATTTGGGACAAGCACTAAGTGGCTTATATTGCCGTGTGTGTAACTGTATCAGTTTGCACATACTTTTCAGACTTACTAAATAAAGACCCAAAATAGCGTTCGCAAGTCAGTTTTATTTTTCATAAATCAAACTGCCTCTGCTGTATTATATATTTGCATTTTCTCCTCCTATTACTGTGAGCGTTGTGATGATCAGCATATATTCTGCATACTCATGAAGACAGACATGCTAAATGAATTGTGCTCCTTATTTTACTCACTAAAGAGACCCAATCCTCTGTGCACACGTTGAGTAAGTCAACTTTGCATCCATCCATCCATCCATTTTCTTTCGCTTATCCGAGGTCAGGTTGCGGGGGCAGAAGCCTAAGCAGAGAAGCCCAGACTTTCCTCTCCCCAGCCACTTCGTCCAGCTCCTCCCGGGGGATCCGGAGGCCTTCCCAGGCCAGCCGGAAGACATGGTCTTCCCAACGTGTCCTGGGTCTTCCCGGTCGGACGTGTCCTAAACACCTCCCCAGGGAGGCGTTCGGGTGGCATCCTGACCAGATGCCCGAACCACCTCATCTGGCACCTCTCGATGTGGAGGAGCCGCGGCTTTCCTTTGAGTTCCTCCCGGATGGCAGAGCTTCTCACCCTATCTCTAAGGGAGAGCCCTGCCACCCGATGAAGGAAACTCATTCCGGCCGCTTGTACCCGTGGTCTTGTCCTTTCGGTCATACCCCAAAGCTCATGACCATAGGTGAGGATGGGAACGTAGATCGACCGGTAAATTGAGAGCTTTACCTTCCGGCTCAGCTCCTTCTTTACCACAACTGATCGATACAGCGCCCGCATTACTGAAGACGCCGCACCGATCCGACTGTCGATCTCACGATCCACTCTTCCCTCACTCGTGAACAAAACTCAGAGGCACTTGAACTCCTCCACTTGGGGCAAGATCTCTTCCCCAACCCAGAGATGGCACTTTACCCTTTTCCGTGCGAGAAGAATGGACTCAGACCTGGAGGTGCTGATTCTCATCCATGTCGCTTCACATCCGATTCAGGGAGAGCTGAAGATCCTGGCCAGATGAAACCATCTGGACCACATCATCTGCAAAATGTAGAGACCTAATCCTGTGGCCACCAAACTGGATCCCCTCAACGCCTTGTCTGCGCCTAGAAATTCTGTCCATAAAAGCTATGAACAGAAGGCAGCCTCACTGACAACGGGTTTGACTTGCTGCCGGGAATGCCGACCAAGCTCTGACACCGATCATACGGGGAGCGGACCACCACAATCAGACAGTTCTGGAAACACCGCAGTAATTGCCGTCATGCGAACTACAGGTTTATTTGTATTTTTAAGCATATCATGCAGCATTTTTGCACATACAAATTACTAAATAAACGATGAATAGCAATAGTATACTAAGTATTGGCCACTGGTTGAGACCAAACCAATCAGAGTGTGCTGTTCAGTACCATGGCCACTGACTGGCTTAGCCTCAGGCATCATTATTATTTTGGATCAAAAGAGAATAAAGAGTACCGTATTTTTCGGAGTATAAGTCGCTCCGGAGTATAAATCGCACCGGCCGAAAATGCATAATAAAGAAGGAAAAAACGTAAGTCGCACTGGAGTATAACTCGCATTTTTTGGGGAAATGTATTTGTTAAAACCCAACACCAAGAATAGACATTTGAAAGGCAATATAAAATAAATAAAGAATAGTGAACAACAGGCTGAATAAGTGTACGTTATATGACGCATAAATAACCAATTGAGAACGTGCCTGGTATGTTAACGTAACACAGGGGTGTCCAAAGTGCGGCCCGGGGGCCATTTGCGGCCCGCAGGTCATTTTTTAACGGCCCCACGGCACATTTTAAAAATACGATTGAAAAAAATTAAAAACATTAAAAGTGGTATATAAGAGCAAACAGGTGAAATGTAACAAGAAAATGATGCAATGTTTACTCTAATAACACAAAGCTGCCGTGCAGGCTGTTTCTTTGTTTAAAAAACAATAATGAATCAAAATCAATGTTAGTATGAATTATTGACCTATTCAAGGCTCCAATTAAGTCACATTAAATATTCCACTTTGAGGTATTTTTGGGGGAAAATGTTGCATACCGTATTTCCTTGAATTGGCGCAGGGAATATAGTATTCGCACGTCTAGAATTACTGCCGGGTCAAACTCGTTTCTCAAAATAATTAACGCATGCTTGGCCTTATCGCCGGTTTATTATTGAAGCCGGATCAAATTCGTTTTGCAAAATATTAATTTTATTATCGCATGTCTATAATTTTCACCGGGTCAAAACTCGTTTCGCAAAATATTTAGCATATGGCTAGAACTTCCACCGGGTCAAATTCGTTACGTCACGAGTGACGCATCTGTCCTCATTTTCAAAATGGAGGAAGCTGATTTCAGTAGTTTACAATCGCACAAAGGAAAAAAGATAAAGAGCTATTCAGTAGGATTTAAGGTCCAAGCTATTGAATACCGGCACAGTATGTTAAAGAGAACAGTAAGCATCTATGTTTTATTAATATACCGTAGCTGCGTGTGTGAAATACTGTATAAGTCATTAAATGACTCCCGCCTCCTGGTGGTAGAGGGCGCTGCCGCGCTAGTGATCCTTCTTGCGACTTCCGGTACTGCAGAAGAAGTGAACACACGCAGCAAGAGATTTTTTTTTTTTTAACAAGGAGGATTACATACCGGTATCTAAAATAAAACAGTTTTCTAAACTGGACTTTCAATGGAAGCAGGAGGTAATAATTAAAGGAATATCTCCATCGAGACAGAGACTTTTAAAACGGAAAAAAGAAAATAATGAAGACTTCTATAAACAAGTTATCGATGCTTTTGGTCAGAAGGAGCTGCAAATGGACTCCATTTATAAGTACAGGTAAGACCATAATAACGTTTTTTTTAATTAAATGTGCTTTTCATGATGGTATGCTTACATCACACTCAAAGCGCACGCCTAAATTTTATGGATTCCTTTTGGTAAACGCCGGAGTGAGAAGAGGTTTTAAAATAATTACCGCATGCACGGCCATCCCGCCGGTTTCCGGTAAACGCAGGAGTGACAGGAGGTTTTAAATTAATTAACGCCCCTGCGGCTATTCAAGGAAATACGGTATTTTCTGTTTGCCATATAAAAAACTGAACTGATTTTTTTTTAAATAAGGGCCTAAAACTAACAAACAAAAAACATAAACAACAATAGAACTTTTAATTGACGGATAAATCTGAAGTGGATCTCGAGATTATTGTGTTAAAAGTAAACAGTAAAAAAGTGTAGAATTTATTTTTTAACACTTTAATGAGTAGGACCCTTTTGAATCCCCAATAATTTTAGTGCGATTTGTTTTTAAGTGTCATTGCTCAAAAAATAATAATGAATTAAAATCAATGGTGTTATGAGTTATTGACCTTTTTAAGGCTCCAATTATTATATAATCTCAAATATTCCACTTAAAAATTGTATTGGGTGAAAATATTGCATATTTTATGTTTTTTCCACAAAAAAATGGGTTTTCTTTGACAAAAACGTTATATTGACAGATAGACCTAATGTTGATCTAGAGAATTAAATTTAAAAAAAAATAATAATAATAATACTGAATAATGACACATTTTTTATATTTTTTTGACCAAAACCCTTTGGGGTCCCCGGGATCAAGCCTGAGTGGAGGCCTAAATGTATATTTTTTATACATATATTCAATTGGTTTTTAAAATAAAAAATATCAAAATGGCCCTCGCTTGCTTTGATTTTTTAGTGCGGGGCCATCAGTGGAAAAAGTTTGGACACCCATGACGTAACATATTATGGTAAGAGTCATTCAAATAACTATAACATATAGAACATGCTATACGTTTACCAAACAATCTGTCACTCCTAATCGCTAAATCCCATGAAATCTTATACGTCTAGTCTCTTACGTGAATGAGATCAATAATATTATTTGATATTTTACGGTAATTTGTTAATAATTTCACACATAAGTCTCTCCTGAGTATAATTCGCACCCCCGGCCAAACTATGAAAAAAACGGCGACTTATAGTCCGAAAAATACGGTAATATTTTTATGTCTAAATCGGTCTCATAATGTTGAAAAATGTATTCAGAAGGTTGTAAAGAAGTTTTTTTATGCTCTAGCTATGAAACTATTTGATTAATAATTAATGATTCCTACTTCGCATGTATGCATTTATCGCGGTCAAGTCCGAAACTTAAAAAAAAACCAGCAATAAACTAGGAATTACTGTCGTTTAATTGCTACATACAAGTAGAAAGTCACTTGGTACAGTGCAGACCTTCACCAAGGCCTAACAAAATAAAACATACATTGTTGAGTGTCTTAGTTCCTGTTTACTGGAGGATGACAAACGAACAAACAGGTTGTGTTATTGTGATTTTAGCTGCTGGGCCATTCCCTTGATGCCACAGTGACTCACACTGCCAAAGCACTCATAAATTCCCGTATTATCCGCTTTATTCAGATCCACACTTCAATGTCATGGTTATTACTTGGTGCATGTGTTAGTGGAAATCAGTTTTGTGTGTTTTGTGTAATCCGCTGAAGGTGTTTGTCCTTGCATTTACGGTTTCACTCTATCAAAATGAGGACTATTAAATTAATACAATTAGCGGCGGCACTAAAACGTCTGCACACTACTGTACTGTGAAACAGGGCGCAACGATGTGACGTAAGTAAAGCCATACATCCAGATGCGTCTTGTAGGTTACTAATAAACCAAAACACTCTGTGTAACTTTATATGCTGTTATCTGTTCTGTACTGACAACTAAATGCCTGCAAAGAGTGCAACAATGTCTGGGGTACTGGAGTTCTGTGTCAACCCACATGTCACAGAAATACGACTCTGGGATTAACCGTACTAATACTGAGTCCCTTCAGTTAAACCATACGTTATCTCTGGGATTACAGGCAATCTGATATTGAGTGGATTGTGCTGTCATTATGATTATTGCTCAAATAATCCATCATAGTGGACTATTGAATGTTAAACCTTTATCACGGGTATATGTTGGGTTTTGTCTTTTAAGACATGTTTGTTCAGTATATTAGATGGAATTATTTTACCTTGCATGGGTATCAACTAGGGTTGTCAAAAATTACAAGTTAAAGGCCTACTGAAATGTGATTTTCTTATTTAAACGGGGATAGCAGGTCCATTCTATGTGTCATACTTGATCATTTCGCGATATTGCCATATTTTTGCTGAAAGGATTTAGTAGAGAACATCGACGATAAAGTTCGCAACTTTTGGTCGCTGATAAAAAAAAGCCTTTCCTGTACCGGAAGTAGCGTGACGTCACAGGTTGAAAGGCTCCTCACATTTCCCCATTGTTTACACCAGCAGCGAGAGCGATTCGGACCGAGAAAGCGACGATTACCCCATTAATTTGAGCCAGGATGAAAGATTCGTGGATGAGGTACGTGAGAGTGAAGGACTAGAGTGCAGTGCAGGACGTATCTTTTTTCGCTCTGACCGTAACTTAGGTACAAGCTGGCTCATTGGATTCCACACTCTCTCCTTTTTCTATTGTGGATCATGGATTTGTATTTTAAACCACCTCGGATACTATATCCTCTTGAAAATGAGAGTCGAGAACCCGAAATGGACATTCACAGAGACTTTTATCTCCACGACAATACATCGGGGAAGCACTTTAGCTACGGAGCTAACGTGATAGCATCGGGCTTAACTGCAGAAAGAAACAAAATAAATAAACCCCTGACTGGAAGGATAGATAGAAAATCAACAATACTATTAAACCATGGACCTGTAAATACACGGTTAATGCTTTCCAGCCTGTCGAAGCTTAACAATGCTGTTGCTAACGACGCCATTGAAGCTAACTTAGCAACAGGACCTCACAGAGCTATGCTAAAAACATTAGCTATCCACCTACGCCAGCCAGCCCTCATCTGCTCATCAACACCCGTGCTCACCTGCGTTCCAGCGATCGACGGCGCGACGAAGGACTTCACCCGATCATCCGTGTGGTCGGCGGCTAGCGTCGGATAGCGCGTCTGCTATCCAAGTCAAAGTCCTCCTGGTTGTGTTGCTGCAGCCAGCCGCTAATACACCGATCCCACCTACAACTTTCTTCTTTGCAGTCTTCATTGTTTTTCATTGCAAAAGATTCACCAACACAGATGTCCAGAATACTGTGGAATTTTGAGATGAAAACAGAGCATTTTGTATTGGATTCAATGGTGTACCAATACTTCCGGTTCAACGATTGACGTCACGCGCATACGTCATCATACATAGACGTTTTCAACCGGAAGTTTAGCGGGAAATTTAAAATTGCACTTTATAAGTTAACCCGGCCGTATTGGCATGTGTTGCAATGTTAAGATTTCATCATTGATATATAAACTATCAGACTGCGTGGTCGGTAGTAGTGGCTTTCAGTAGGCCTTTAAGGTTAGGTTCAAACACTGATGACATCTAATAATCAGACAAGAAGCAAGGAATCATGCAGAGACAGAGTTCAATTTAGCTCATGAGGAGACACGTGTTTTGGGCTGTATTCTAGGTACAGATCCAAACTACGTTCTAAAAGTCCAGCCCGACGTGCTTCCTCTATTTATTTGGAAGGTCCCTGTTACATCACTGAAGCTGTCGCTGAGGGAAAGGGGGTAATCTCGACAACTCCAGTTAGACACAATATATGATTATAGAATAAATGAAAATTAGTTGACGCAGGTCATATCGCCTTGTCTCTGCTCTGTCTGCGTCACGGCGGTGTTCGGCCTTGGCAGTCAGCAGGCCGAGTCTGGACACAACACTGATAAAGACGGCTGGCAATCTTTTGGACTGCCAGCTTTGCACAGATACAAAAATACCACTTCAGCACAATTGACAATAATTTATAGCAACGGCCCTTAAGCATAAAGTTAGTGTGATAATATATACATAAGTATTCTAACAGTGGGATTTACCCTGGATAATCTTATCCGGTTTAGTGTAGAAGGGGCCTTAGTTTACCGAGGTAGCATTTCAGCTAGGTTATTCCAACATTAGTTTACTAACAAATCAGTCACAGGCACAACAAGGCACGTCATGGGAAATGGGAAACGTATTGAGTTATTATTTATTTCGTAAACTATTTGCAAACATGTCATTGAGGCAAACCACTCGGCTAAGTAAATGCGCTGCGGCTCTTTACAGTAAGTCTTTACTACTTCACTCTGCCGTGGTGACTGTGCAGCGGCACATTCAGAGCGTCCTCTACTGGATACTTGCCCAAAGGACGTAATTTGTGAAAAAAAAACAAAAAAAAAACACCATATTGTCTTAATGTTATTAGTAAAAAATAAGATTTGCATTAATCTGTAAAGGCAATAACTTAATTTAATTCAATTACAAAAGCAAAACCAGTGAAGTTGGCACGTTGTGTAAATCGTAAATAAAAACAATACAATGATTTGTAAATCATTTTCAACCTATATTCAATTGAATAAACTGCAAAGACAAGATATTTAATGTTCGAACTGAGAAACGTTTTGTTTTTGGCGAATTATCATTAACTTAGAATTAGGGATGTCCGATAATGGCTTTTTAGCCGATATCCGATATTCCGATTTTGTCCAACTCTTAATTACCGATACCGATATCAACCGATAACGATATATACAGCCGTGGAATTAACACATTATTATGCCTAATTTGGACAACCAGGTATGGTAAAGATAAGGTCCGTTTTAAAAAAATTAATTAAAATAAGATAAATAAATTAAAAACATTTTCTTGAATAAAAAAGTAAGTAAAACAATATAAAAACAGTTACATAGAAACTAGTAATTAATGAAAATGAGTAAAATTAACTGTTAAAGGTTAGTACTATTAGTGGACCAGCAGCACACACAATCATGTGTGCTTACGGACTGTATCCCTTGCAGACTGTATTGTTATATATTGATATATAATGTAGGAACCAGAATATTAATAACAGAAAGAAACAACCCATTTGTGTGAATGAATATAAATGGGGGAGGGAGGTTTTTTGGGTTGGTGCACTAATTGTAAGTGTATCTTGTGTTTTTTATGTAGATTTAATAAAATAAAATAAATTTAAAAAAACAACCCGATACCGATAATTTAAAAAATGATACCGATAATTTCCGATATTCCATTTTAAAGCATTTATCGGCCCTGCCGATATTATCGGACATCTCTACTTAGAATTTAATCTCAGCAACACATTGCAAAAAAGTTGGTACAGGGGCATATCTACCACTGTGTTACATGGTGTTTCCTTTTAACAACACTCAGTAAACGTTTGGGAACTGAGGAGACACATTTTTGAAACTTTCCAGGTTGAATTCTTTCCCATTCTTGCTTGATGTACAGTTTAAGTTGTTTAACAGTCCGGGGGTCTCCGTTGTGGTATTTTACGCTTCATAATGCGCCACATATTTTGAATGGGAGACAGGTCTGGACTACAAGCAGGCCAGTCTAGTACCTGCACTCTTTTACTATGAAGCCAGGCTGTTGTAACACGTGGCTTGGCATTGACTTGATGAAATAAGCAGGGGCGTCCATGATAACATTGCTTGGATGGCAACATATGTTGCTTCAACGACGAACTGTAGTTACTGACAGTGGTTTTCTGAAGTGTTCCTGAGCCCATGTGGTGATATCCTTTACACATTGATGTCGGCTTTTGATGCAGTACCGCCTGAGGGAGCCAAGGTCACAGGCATTCAATGTTACGTGCAGTGATTTCTCCAGATTCTCTGAACCTTTTGATGATATTACAGACTTCAGATGGTGAAATCCCTAAATTCCTTGCAATTCCTCGTTGAGAAATGTTCTTAAACTGTTCGACAATTTGCTCACTCATTTGTTCACAAAGTGGTGACCCTCGCCCCAACCTCGTTTGTGAATGACTGAGCATTTCATGGAAGCTGCTTTTATACCCAATCATGGCACCCACCTGTTTCCAATTATCCTGTTCACCTGTGGGATGTTCCAAATAAGTGTTTGATGAGCATTCCTCAACTTTCTCATTCTTTTTTGCCACTTGTGCCAGCTTTTTTTAAACATGTTGCAGGCATCTATTCCAAATGAGCTAATATTTGCAAAAAATAACGTTTTCCAGTTCGCACGTTAAAAGTATCTTGTCTTTGCAGTCTATTCAATTGAATAAAGGTTGAAGAGGATTTGCAAATCATTGTATTCTGTGTTTATTTACCATTTACACAACGTGCCAACTTCACTGGTTTTGGGGTTTGTAGTTGAGCCCTAATAAGTAGGGCAATAAATGTGTTTGACGACGTCATCGTTTTTTAGTGCAACTTAAGAGGCATGTTGGTGAGATTTCAACTCTTACAAGTAATTGTTACATAGCATGATCAATATTAGCTAATTGCTCATTTAAAGACCAGAATTGGCAAGAAAAAATCATTCTTGCAACTGTTCCTCCATCTGCGAGGTAACATGAGGGGATACTTGCTTTGGGTTTAGTTTATTTGTTTTTCCCTCTGTGTACGTGCCCGCTGTGAGTCTGCCCAAGCTTCTTTTCAGAGCCTTGAGAGTAGATTCATAGTTCCCATGCCATCTGATGTCAACAAGCTTCGTCGGCTGCTCTAATCCTCTCCACAAAGTACCACAGATCGGGCATCTTCCGGAGGAGCAGCAAAGTTCAAAGCAAAAGCGGTAATGAGAAGGAGGGGGTTCTTTACTCATACCTAGGCTTTAGTGGGAAAATCATGCCATGTCGTAATAGCTCATTGATGATACAAATCATTGTCAGGTTCAAACACTGATGACATATATTAAACAAGACAAGAAGCAAGGAATCAAACAGAAACAGAATTAAATTTGGCTCAATGAGGAGAAACGCGTACACCTGTACCCTTGTACAGTGTCACCACGTTATGACGAAAGATTGTACGCCTCCTCTTTTATTTAGACCTTTCCTGATTACATGGCAACAGCTGTTTCTAAGGGAGGGGGGTCGTAAACAGCCATCGCCTTTGATTAAAAACAGTTTAAAAAAAAAAGGTCGTAAAACAGTTCAAAGAAACGGTGCCTGGAGGGGAGTCAGGCCCTGCTTCCTCTCCTCCTTGTAGATCTCGGGTCAAAACAAAATCAGAACACCTTCATGTTGCTTCCCATCCTACACAGTGGAGTTTTAAAAGCCTTCTTCTTGGTAGGATCAAAGACAGCTTTTGTCTTCTCGCTGGGAACTCATTGAAACACAAAGTTTTGTGATAACTTAGATACAATTATTCTGACAATCATTGTACTAAATTCATATATAGTTAATATTTCAAGATTGCATTATGATCATGTGAAGTGAAGTATATTTATATAGCGCTTTTTCTCTAGTGACTCAGAGCGCTTTACATAGTGAAACCCAATATCTAAGTTACATTTAAACCAGTGTGGGTGGCACTGGGAGCAGGTGGGTAAAGTGTCTTGCCCAAGGACACAACGGCAGTGACTAGGATGGCGGAAGCGGGGATCGAACCTGGAACCCTCAAGTTGCTGGCACGGCCACTCTACCAACCGAGCTATACCACCCCTCATCAGACTTTTATTTATTTGATTTTTTCATTTCCATAAATTCCGGACAATAAGTTGCTACTTTTTTCCTATGCTTTGTATTCCGCGGCTTATAAAATGGTGCAGCTAATTTGTGGGGTTTTTTTGCTGACGGCCATAATGCAAATAGTAAAAAAAATAAAAATAAAATAGCAGACGCTGAAAAGGTGTACTATTGCTTTTCGACGAGTTCGCTCACTGCAAGTGCGCATTGCTGCAGTGCACTTCACGCCTCCACCACCACATACAGTACAGGCCAAAAGTTTGGACACACCTTCTGATTCAATGCGTTTTCTTTATTTTCATGACTATTTACATTGTAGATTGTCACTGAAGGCATCAAAACTATGAATGAACACATGTGGGGTTATGTACTTAACAAAAACATGTGAAATAACTGAAAACATGTTTTATATTCAAGTTTCTTCAAAATAGCCACCCTTTGCTCTGATTACCGCTTTGCACACTCTTGGCATTCTCTGGATGAGCTTCGAGAAATGGTTTTCACTTCACAGGTGTCATAGTTTTGATGCCTTCAGAGACAATCTACAATGTAAATAGTCATGAAAATAAAGAAAACACATTGAATGAGAAGGTGTGTCCAAACTTTTGGCCTTTACTGTATATAGTGACAATCTAGGGGAAACCCTGTCATCCTCACTTACTCTGGCAAAGGCGCCAACCTTGCTTGCCACAGATTTACCACAGACGAGGCAAGATGACCAAAAGCCGCTGGTTCCTGAGGGTTGGCGTCTCCTGGGATTTCACCAGAGTCCTGTTAACCGGGTTGCAGCCCTAATACCGCTAGATGCCAGACCAGGAACCGAAGTTCCAGACTAGCTCTGACACTACCACGTTGCCACCGAGGCATGGGTTGGACTTAAGGGCGGGTGCTGTTGCTGCCGGTCCAGTCTGCGCTAACTCGCGCATGTTTGATTCTGTTTGGAAAAACACCAGCAATGACGTCACCGACGAATTGTCAACAAATGAATGTCATTGTCGATTTTTGTCGACAATGTGGACGAATGGTTGATCTCGTATTATCTACCGGTTCATTAAATGGAGAACATGGAGTCTCGAGACAAATGGCAAATATAAAAATAAGAGGGGTAAGACCTTTTCAGAAAAAAAAAACTCAATTTATACATGGAAGAATCCAGCTTCCACGAGCCACTAAAATCATTTGCAGTTAATTTGGTAGATGCGCTCCCTGATGAGGCCATTATCCCAGGAAAACAACTTTAAGGTCAATCTGTCTACTGGTTTCCGCCAGTATGCTGTCCATTAGTCAGCTCATCTTTCAGTCTACTGCCAAGGATTTGGCAAGACGGATCAGAGGAAGGACGAGTGTGTGTGTGTGTGTGTGTGTGTGTGTGTGTGTGTGTGTGTTCTGGCAATGCTTACTTAATGGGGACATCACTCTGTTTACACAGTCACCTTTAGGGGACCTCTGACGGTATGGGGACAAAAAAACAGGTCCCCTAAAGGGAAACCTTTTTTTTTTTTTTTTTTTGTCCAGCTTCTCAGGCAAATCAGCTTCTCAGGCAAATCAGGTCCGTGGACCTGATTTGCCTGAGACGCGGCCGCACAAGAAATAAAAAAATAAAAAAAATTAAAAAAATTATATATCATACCTGGAATATATATATTTTTTATTTTTATTTTTATTAAATCAACATAAAAACACAATATATACATTACATATCAATATAAATCAATACAGTCTGCAGGGATACAGTCCGTAAGCATACATGATTGTATTTCTTTATGACAAAAAAAAAAAAAAAAAAAAAATACTACCCCCCCCTCTCCCCCCCGGTCCGTGGGACAAATTTTCAAGCGTTGACCAGTCTGCAATACAAAAACGTTGGGGACCACTGATATAGTTGATGTAGATGCCTGTATCGGCTGTTCGGATTTACTTGACAAAAGAGAAGCGTAGGATACTTCTCTTGTTGCCTTATTTGTATTTGACTTTATTAAATGTATTTATATTATCATTTGATGCAGCCGGGCCGGAGCAGGGGGGGATAGAAAGGGGAAAAAAGGAAGACAGAGGGGGAAATTGTGGGGACAAGAGGGAGATTAGACAGAGAGACAAAAACAACAACAGCAAACACAACAATAACAACAAAAACAACAACAATAGAGCAACATCAGTAAATATGATATGCACAAATATGATGGTAAAAGTGATAGCAAAGAAGCAGTTAGCGAAATACATAATAATACAGAAATGACAATGAGTATTATTACACTACAAATGGAGCAATACAAATACCAATAGAAATAGCACTATTGATAATGAATAATACCAATAATGTACCTCTATTATCAACAATACAGTTGTTCAAATGCAACAATACATATACGTAATGATAACTAGAGATGCAAAAGAATGCAGAAAAATGGAGGGGAAAAAAGAGAAGCAACCTATATTAACCTTGTAGATTGTTATAGTAACAATAGGTTAAGCTTTGTCAGTGTGCCATGTGTTACCCAGTTTCCCCTAGAGCAACAACGTTAATTTGTTTGATGAAACGTGTTTATATGCATGAGTGTATGTATGTAAATGTACTTGTATATGTACAGTATGTGTATATGGAACCTTTTTAAATGATAGTCAGATCCATTCTGAAGATGCCTAAGTGTTTTTTAAGCTTTGGCCCATAAAACATGTTTACTGAAAAGTAAACATGTTTAACATCTAATTTGAACTATTTTTTTTTTAAATGGTCCTCAGTAGTCACGTACAAATGTGTGTGAATTATGCAAAATTATTTACATTTGGTCCCCATGAACCATAGTAACTCTTTTTCCCCAGGGTCCCCAGTAAGAATGATCAGCACATTACTTCATCAATCCAGAGATTTAAAGACGTGTATGGGGGTGGCTGATGTTGTGACTGGTGGCAGCGCGCGCGCGTGGTGGTTGTCGGGGCTGACAAACTGTGTATATGTATGTGTATGTGTGTGTGTGTATGTATGTATGTATGTATGTATGTATGTATGTATGTATGTATATATATGTGTATGTGTATGCATGTGTATGTGTGTGTATGTGTACATGTGTATGTTTATGTGTATGTATATATATATGTATGTATATTTCTGGGGGTACGTTCTGGGCCTGCCTGTCGGGTGGGGGTCGGCGCCTCAGGCTACTGCATCCGGACTGCGTGTCTGGAGCTCCTTGGTCCCGCCGTCCATCCCTTCCGGGTGCCCGTCTTGGTTGGGGCCTGCTGGGTCTGGTCCCTCCGTCTACTGTGGTGGCTTGGTGCTGCAGGGTATTCTGAGGTGCTGCGAGTCGGCCAGTTGTTGGGGTAGCGACCTTGTGTGTCAGCATGTCTGTGATCTTCTTTTAATTATTTTTTTATTTTTTTATTTTTTTATTTTTTTATTTTTTATAAATAGATTTAATTATTTATTTATTTTTTTCCTTTTTTTTAATTTTAATTTTTTTTTAAATATATTTTATTAATATTATTATTATTATTATTATTATTATGTATTTATTTATTTTATTTATTTATTCCCCTACCTCAGGGGGGGGGGACTCGGCGGGGCGGTTGCTGGTTGTTCCATCTCCATCGTTGGGGTCCCTGCGGGTGGGGTGGGTGGTTCCTGTGGCCCCGTGCTGGGTGGTCCTGTGGTGGCCGGCTTGGGTGGGGTGGCCGTGGGCTGGCCTCGCCGCGCTCTCCGGGGGTGGGGGGGGGCTCGTGGGGGCCCTGTTGCCGGTGGGGCGGGGGCGGTCTTCCCGTCCGGTTGCGGGGGGTCTCCGGGCCCCTCGGGCGGGGCGTCCCGCCTTTCTGTCCGTGTGGGGTGTGGTCTCTCGCTGGCTTGGGGTCTGGCTGCCCCCTGTTTTTCTCGTGCCTTGTCCTCTGCCGGGTGCGTCTGTCTGCGGCCTGCTGCTGGCCCTTGTGGGCGGCATGGTGGGCCAGGCTCTGGGGTTCCTGTCGCTGTCCGGCTTGGCTGCGTGGGGGCGGTGGCCCCTGGTTCCCTGGGCACCACACCTACTGTTTGTGGGATGGGTTCTCGGGGAGGCTGGGGCCGTACTCTGGCTTCCGCACACACTGGGAGTCAAATGTATTGTACATGCAAATTCACATATACTCACACACATACATACAGACATACATAGGTACCTACGCTCCCACATACATATACAAATAAATACAGTACATATTTACACACTCAAAGTTCGTACATCCACACGCACATTCATTATACAAACATACTGTATACACATACTGTACATATACATTCACTGTAAAACATACATATACACGTACTGTACATATACACTCACTGTACAAACACACACATACACATACTACACATACATTCACTGTACAAACACACACATACATATACTGTACATATACATTCACTGTACAAACACACATTTACACATACTGTACATATACATTCACTGTACACACATATACACATACTGTACATATACATTCACTGTACAAGCACACATACACATACTGTACATATTCAAGTACATATGCACACATACACATAATCACGTTTCATCAAACATACATTAACGTTGTTGCCCTAGGGTAAACTGGGTATAACACATGGCACACTGACAAAGCTTAAACTATGTTACTATAACAATCTACAAGGTTAAGGTTGCTTCTCTTTCTTCCCCTCCATTTTTTGCATTCTTTCGTATCTCAAGTTATCATTACGTATATGTATTGTTGCATTTGAACAATTGTATTGTTGATAATAAAGGTAAAGTACTGGTATTGTTTATTATCAATAGCACTATTTCTATTGGTATTCATATTGCTCCATTTTTAGTGTAATAATGCTCATTGTCATTTCTGTATTTTTTTTTAAATTTTCGCTAACTGCTTATTTGCTATTACTTTTACCATCATATTTGTACATGTCGTATTTGCTGATGTTGCTCTGTTGTTGTTGTTGTTGTTGTTGTTGTGTTTGCTGTTGTTGTTTTTGTCTCTCTGTCTAATCCCCCTCTTGTCCCCACAATTCCCCCCTCTGTCTTCCTTTTTCTCTCTTTCTATCCCCTCCTGCTCCGGCCCGGCTGCACCAAATGATAATATAAATACATTTAATAAAGTCAAAATACAAGTAAGGCAACAAGAGAAGTATCCTACACTTCTCTTTTGTAAAGTAAATCTGAACAGCCGATATGGGCATCTACATCTGCTATATGATTTGCCCGAGAAGCTGGGCAGGACATTATAAAATAAAAAATAAAAAATAAAAAAAATAAATTAAATAAAAAATAAATTTAAAAAAAAGACGTGTATGAGCTAACCGGGCCATTCGACCTCATTTTTTTTTATGCCTCCACAACCTGTAGAAAGGGTGGTCCCCACAAGTGATGATCAAAAACTTGGTCCCCATTCCAAATGATAACCAGTGTGTGTGTGTGTGTGTGTGGTGTGTGTGTGTGTGTGTGTGTGTGTGTGTGTGTGTGTGTGTGTGTGTGTGTGTGTGTGTGTGTGTGTATGTGTGTGTTCGTGCGTGCTGAGATGACACAACTGTCAACATGTGCCTCTGACGAGCCAGTAGACTGCCATTACTTTCATGTGCGGATTGGTTAATTGTAAGATTTGGTTTCTAATATGGAGGCTTTCAGAGGAAGAGGAATGCTTCTAACCGGTAATTAGACGTAAATCATTTGACTAAAACAAATGATGGGGCGGGCAGGGAGTTGGGTCCATTTGAAAGAGACTGTAACATCTCTTTATTATAATATAAATATATAATACAACATGTTATGTTTTGGATATGCTTTAGTGCGGCCCGCCGGCGTCTTCATTTTGGCCCGCAAGACGTCATGAGTTTAATAAAGAATCTGGCCGTTGGGGCGTATTCAATTTCATTTTAAATATCTGATTGCTGCAAATTTGCCGCCATCTTGCGGCCTTTGTATCAGTTTAATGACCGTGAATTGTACCTTGAAGTACACACTGCACAGCATTTACCTGTATGACACAGTCCAAACAAATCAACACACTTGGTCACACCTGACACAACCTGCGCACCATAAACAGTTTAAAATTACACCCATTTAAACCCAATACAATGCATAATGTGAAAAATGCAAAACTCTCCACTCTTATCAATGTTTTAGCTGCTTGATATTTCTAATTGATTACAAAACTTTAAGGAGGTCCTCACGGAAGTAAACAAAGTAGGAGTCAAACATTTCACATACTCTTAATATTTAATTAATTAAATTATTAATTATATATCCGTTATATTAATATAATATGTACGCGTCTATATATGTATATATATATATAAATATATATATATATATATATATATATATATATATATATATATATATATATATATATATATATATATATATATATATATACATATATATATATATATATATATATATATATATATATATATATATATATATATATATATATATATATATATATATATATATATATAAATATACACATATATATATATATATATATATATATATATATATATATATATATATATATATATATATATATATATATATAAATATACACATATATATATATATATATATATATATATATATATATATATATATAAATATATATATATATATATATATATATATATATATATATATATATATATATATATATATATATATATATATATATATATATATATATATATATATATATATATATATATATATATATATATATATATATTTTATATATACAGGGCTCAAATTTAACCGCGGCTAAAGCCGCAACTGCCTTGTGACTTGCCATAAGGCCCTATAAAATGGACCAACATCGACGGCAAGCCCTAAGCCTTGATAATAATATGTGTAATTAACACATTGTTTTATATCATTCGACAAGGTTTATTCTTTAAAAATAAGTAGGTTGAATATAATTATTGAATATGATTAAAATCAAGCGTAATATTCAGTGTTATTATATCAGTGTGCTCCGGGCCCCTCTGTAGTGGATGCAAGTGGGGCCCAGAGGTCAAAAAGGTTAAGAACCCCTGTACGAGCATACCCATATTGATACATATGTCAATCAAATGGCCCATTTAAAAAGGGGAAAAAAATACAAAACACATCATTCAGAGGCATTAAAAACTGCATGCAAGTTCTCGCTCAAATGCATGAATCTTATGGTTTGACACTTTGGCATTTATAAGTATTTATAAGTCAGAAAAGACGGGGTCAGGGGTGTCGAACTGGTTTTCATTGAGAGCCACACAATATTTGAATTTTCCCTATGCATTTGATTAGTATGTATATTTTTTTTACATACACTGTAAAAAAAATCTTATTTACTTGTAAAAAAATGACAATTCACCTACCACAATTTCACTGTAAAATATGCAGTGTTTTATAAAACATAATACGGTAAATGGAAAGACAGTACCAGTTTTTTTTACGGTATCATACTGGCAGCTTAGTCGCCAGAATATTACTGTACATGGAAAAAAATACCACAGTTTTTGTTTTTTTACTCTGGAAACTGACCTGCCAGTTTCTCACTGTTTAAAAAAACGTCTGGTACCGTTTGCCATTTACAGTAATACACCGTAAAAACAACAAGCGTAGATTTTAGGGTAAAAATAAAAACTGGGAGCTCAATCACCAGAATTTTACAGTAAGAACCGTGGTAGAGTTTTTTTCAATTTACAGAAAAATGCTGTAAAATCCACCGTAGGTTTTCCTGTAAAATCTACTGCCATATTTACAGTGTACACTTTGTTGTACAACTTGTAAGTATTTTTTGTTAGAATAATTGTTTCTAAATTATCACAAAAACTTTGTGTTACATTGAGGGTCTGGTGAGAAGACAAAATCTGTCTTTGAAACCGACCAAGAGTAAGGCTCGTAAAACTCCACTGTGTAGGGGGGGAAAGCAAGATGAAGGTGTTCCTGTGTTCTTTCATGTATGGTAATCAACAGAAAGATATTGTTCTAACCCAAGGACTTCAAAGCGGAGAGAAGACAGGATCTGCCCAATTTCCAGACGACCTCTTTTTGAACCTCCTTTTTGAACTGGTTTACGAACGTCTTTTTGAACTATTTTATGGACCTCTTTTGGAACTATTTTACGAACTCTTTTTGAACTGACCTTTTCTGTGAATTGTTTACGACCTTTTCGGTGAACTTTTTGCGACCTTTGTCCTTTGGAAACAGCGGTGGCCATGTGGTCGGGGAGGGTCCAAAATAAAAGAAGGAGGCGTGCAATCTTTTGGCAGAGCGTGCTGAGATACTGTGCAGGGGTACAGTGTACAGACGACTCTCCTCAATATTAAGTCCAAATTGAATTCTGTCTTTGTTTAATTATTTGCCTCTTGTCTTGTTTAATAGATGTCATCAGTGTTTGAACCTGACATTTTTATTTTAACAAAACATATTGTTTGGAAAATTTGATAATATAATATTCATTGCAATATTGGATATTATTAAAGTTTCATTAAATATAAGTATTATTAAACATGTTTTTCCGGTTAAAATGAAAAGAACAAATACATCCAGTAAGAAAGAATAAGGTACTTTATTGACGCATATTATTTCCAGGTATTCGCGAGCCATATAAAGTGATGTGGCGGGCCAGATGTTTGACACCCGTGTCTTAAGTCCTATTTAAAAGTCACAAGGTTGACATTTAATTCATATTTGTTTCCATATCACCCCAACAATTTGAAAAGATTTAATATGGAATTTGGCAATAAAACTTCTCTGAAGAGATGAGCTGCATATTTATCAAAAGAGAGAAAATGGCACAAGTCAGGCTGATGAGGCGGCGACGAGATAAACTAGATCTGCCTCGGGAACAGATGATATAAGAGCTTATTTCATCATTTATGCAACAAAAGTGGGACTAAACTACATAATTTAAGCCTGCGACAGTGACAATTAAAAAATGCCTTTTCATCTTTTACCTCACAAGCTTTTTCAAATAAACAGCACTGACACCTATTCCTCTTTCTTGAATCACATGACTTTGGAAATGTGGGCACCTTACCCGAGAGTGACAGTCAGCAACCATGCAGAGTGAGTGTTAAAGTGTCAAAACAAGCGTAGATTGCTGCGGTTTCATAGTCTACTTCAGTAGAGTATAAAAGTAAGTATAAAAACGAGCCAAAATTTTTGAATGAAATTAACTGTTGTTCTAAATGTGTCCACTAGGTGTCGCAATAGCAATTATTTGTATCTTTGTAGATGATGCTACATATGTAAAAAAAAATAAACCACATGTTAGTGCACCAGTCGAGGAAAATGAGAAAACTACATAAATAACATTCTGTAATTTGATTTTGATATAATTTTTTTTATCTTGATAGATTGAAAACTAACACCAACGAGTTTACTGATAAACATTATCAGATCATTTATTCAGAAAGTATAAATAACGACAAATAAAGATAGAATACTGTGGAGGGAAAGTGCGATCAGCGTGCCTGCAGGAGCAAAGGTCACCGCCTCTGTCAATGGTGTTGAGGGCGGCACACCATCGGCTAGGGCGGGGCATGTGCGGGACGGCGAGACACAGCTGGCAGGTGATTCGAATTTGACAGGTGGTACGTGGTGATCTAATCATCGGTTGTCTTTAACAGTGAGCGGCCAGCGGAGGAGGAGGGTTGGGAGAGACTGGAGAGAAAAACTTCTGAAAAGATTATGCTTGAAAATACATGGACAATAAAACTCGGTTAAACCGGCACGCCTAGCTCCTGTGACGTGGTATCTGTGGAACGGGTAGGGATCGACTTCCACAAATACTATTAACCGCAACATATAAGCGTAAAAAAAAAAAAACATAAACAATATGATTTGTACATTTTCACAATGTGCTTGTTCTGTTTTTACACAAAGAAAACAATCTGAAGTTGTCTTTATTTTTAAGTTATCGTGCCGTGATTTTACCAGTCCGGCCCACTTGGGAGTAGATTTTTCTCCATGTGGCCCCCGATCTTAAATGAGTTTGACACCCCTGCTCTACTCGGTTTATTTGCCGTATACAAAAGACATTAGGGGCCCCTTTAGAGCCGTGCTTTCAACAAAATGCTCTTTGTTCATTTAATTTAATGTGTGAATACGTCTATTAATAGCGTCTGGAAATAGATTCCCGTTGTATTATTATTGACTCCGGTGGAATGATTATACAAAGTACAGCGTCAATTTTTTTAGGACCATTGGGTAAAAGAGTTTGATTTTATATATTTTCTCACTGGATCAAACATTTGTTTGTGGTTTTCTGAGGGCAGCCATAACTGCGATGTGGCCCTCAATAAAAACACATTTTTGTTTTTCATCATACACTATATTGCCAAAAGTATTTGGCCACCTATCCAAATCATCAGAATCAGGTGTCCTAATCACTTGGAGAGGCCACAGGTGAATAAAATCCCGCTCTTCGGTATGGAGACTGTTTCTACAAACATTTGTGAAAGAATGGGCCGATCTCAGGAGCTCAGTGATTTCCAGCGTGGAACTGTCATAGGATGCCACCTGTGCAACAAATCCAGTCATGAAATTTAATATTCCAAAGTCAACTGTCGGCTTTATTATAATAAAATGGAAGAGTTTGGGAACAACAGCAACTCAGCCACGGAGTGGTAGGCCACGTAAACTGACAGAGGGGTCAGAGGTTTGGAGGTCGCCGGTATATTTCTGACTGCATTGTGCCGAGTGTGAAATTTGGTGGAGGAGGAATTATGTTGTGGGGTTGATTTTCAGGAGTTGGGCTTGGCCCCTTAATTCCAGTGAAAGGAACTTTGAACCGAGACGCGGCGCTCTCTGGCAAAAAAAGAGGCGGTGGACTATGCTTCTTTATCAACAATGGCTGGTGTACAGACGTGACAGCGATTTCCAGACACTGTTCTTCTTCTCTGGAATATTTCTTCATCCACTGTAAGCCCTTTTACTCACCGCGTGAGATTGTTTCATTCATTCTCGTGGCTGTTTACATCCCGCCCGGCGCGGACGTGCGTGACGCTCAGCGCGCGCTCGCAGGACAGATCTTACATGTGGAACGGTCTTTTGCTGACTCTCTTGTTATCGTGCTTGGTGACTTTAACAAGGGAAACTTGAGCCAGGAATTACCAAAGTATAGACGGTTTATTAAATGCCCGACCAGAGAGGAGAACACGCTGGATCACTGCTACACTACATTGAGCAAGGCTTTTCATGCAGTCCCGCGCGCTGCTCTTGGACTATCAGATCACGTGATGGTGCACTTAATCCCTTCATACAGACAGAGACTGAAACTGGCTAAACCTGTTATGAGGAACATTAAGTGTTTCACCGCCGAGTCTGTGGACGAGTTGCGAGCTTGTTGGGAAACGACAGACTGGGAGGCAATTGGAGCGGCCACGAACAATCTGGACGAGTATACGGACACTGTGACCTCATACATACAGTTCAATGAGGCGCGCATCATTCCAACGCGCACCAGGGTTTGTTATAACAACGACAAGCCCTGGTTCACACCCAAGCTCCGACAGCTGCGCAAGAAGAAGGAGGCTGCGTGGAGAAGCGGGGACCGAAGTACATACAGAGAAGCGAAGTACCATTTCACCAGGGAAGTGGAGAAAGCTAAATCTGTGTACTCTAACCGTCTACAGGAACAGTTCCGCTCCAATGATTCTGCGGCAGTTTGGAGAGGTCTAAGGGCCCTTACGAACTATAAGCCCAAAACCCCCCAGGCCCTGAATGACCGGACTATCGCTCAGAGCCTCAACACACATTACTGTCGTCATGAACGGCCTTCAGCTCATCAAAGCCATGCTCCCCCCACCAATGCCAGCACTTCATTAAAGGAGTTAAAGGACTCAAAGGACTCCAATGACATCACAGGACTCCAAAAACATCATACGATTGTAAAGACCCTCTCCATCAAAGAAGAGGATGTACGCCGGCAGTTCTTGAAGCTGAATACGCGGAAGGCCCCCGGGCCGGATGGTGTCTCCCCCTCCACTCTCAGACACTGTGCGGACCAGCTGGCTCCTGTCTTCACTGACATTTTTAACACCTCTCTGGAGCTATACCGCGTACCGTCCTGCTTTAAAACCTCTACCATTGTCCCTGTCCCCAAGAAAGCACGGATCACAGGACTAAATGACTACAGGCCGGTCGCGCTGACGTCTGTGGTCATGAAGTCCTTTGAGCGCTTGGTCCTGCCCCACCTCAAGGACATCACCGCCCCCCTCCTGGACCCACTGCAGTTCGCCTACAGAGCCAACAGTGAACCTGGCCCTCCACTTCATCCTGGAGCATCTGGACTCCCCAGGAACCTACGCTAGGATCCTGTTTGTGGACTTCAGCTCTGCCTTCAACACCATCCTCCCTGGACTGCTACGAGACAAGCTCTACCAGCTCAGCGTGCCCGACTCCCTCTGCAGTTGGATTAATGACTTCCTGAGAGACCGAAGACAGCACGTACGGCTGGGGAAGATTGTCTCGGACTGTCGAACCACAAACACTGGTACTCCTCAGGGCTGTGTACTCTCCCCCTGGCTCTTCTCCCTGTATACAAACTGCTGCACCTCCAGTCACCAGTCCGTAAAACTGCTCAAGTTTGCGGATGACACCACCCTCATCGGGCTCATCTCGAATGGCGATGAGTCCGCCTACAGGAGAGAGGTGGACCGGCTGACGTCCTGGTGCAGCCTCAACAACTTGGAGCTGAACGCCC
>NC_084743.1:25072327-25104827 GCF_033978785.1 Entelurus aequoreus | reverse complement strand
GATGTCAGACTTAGCCTTGTCTTGGTTTAACTCTTATCTTACTGACAGGATGCAGTGTGTCTCCCATAACAATTTGACCTCGGACTATGTTAAGGTAACGTGCGGAGTTCCCCAGGGTTCGGTTCTTGGCCCTGCACTCTTTAGTATTTACATGCTGCCGCTAGGTGACATCATACGCAAATACGGTGTTAGCTTTCACTGTTATGCTGATGACACCCAACTCTACATGCCCCTAAAGCTGACCAACACGCCGGACTGTAGTCTTAATGAAATTAAACAATGGATGTCCACTAACTTTTTGCAACTCAACGCTAAGAAAACGGAAATGCTGATTATCGGTCCTGCTCAACACCGACATCTATTTAATAATACCACCTTAACATTTGACAACCAAACAATTACACAGGGCTACTCGGTAAAGAATCTGGGTATTATCTTCGACCCAACTCTCTCGTTTGAGTCGCACATTAAGAGTGTTACTAAAACGGCCTTCTTTCATCTCCGTAATATCGCTAAAATTCGTCCCATTTTGTCCACAAGCGATGCTGAGATCATTATCCATGCGTTCGTTACATCTCGTCTCGATTACTGTAACGTTTTATTTTCGGGCCTCCCTATGTCTAGCATTAAAAGATTACAGATGGTACAAAATGCGGCTGCTAGACTTTTGACAAAAACAAGAAAGTTGCACTGGCTTCCTGTGCACCTAAGATGC
This sequence comes from Entelurus aequoreus, assembly GCF_033978785.1. Classification (NCBI taxonomy): domain Eukaryota; kingdom Metazoa; phylum Chordata; class Actinopteri; order Syngnathiformes; family Syngnathidae; genus Entelurus; species Entelurus aequoreus. The sequence goes on along the minus strand of NC_084743.1, from coordinate 25,104,112 downwards.
GACTTTAAGGTTTTACTACTTACGTATAAAATACTACAAGGTCTAGCTCCTGCCTATCTTGCCGATTGTATTGTACCATATGTCCCGGCAAGAAATCTGCGTTCAAAGAACTCCGGTTTATTAGTGATTCCCAGAGCCCAAAAAAAGTCTGCGGGCTATAGAGCGTTTTCTATTCGGGCTCCAATACTATGGAATGCCCTCCCGGTAAAAGTTAGAGATGTTTCCTCAGTAGAAGCATTTAAGTCTCATCTTAAAACTCATTTGTATACTCTAGCCTTTAAATAGACTCCCTTTTTAGACCAGTTGATCTGCCGTTTCTTTTCTTTTCTTTTCTACTCTGCTCCCAACCCGGGGTGGACCGCTAGCCTGTCCATCAGATGGGGACATCTCTACGCTGCTGACCCGTCTCCACTCGGGATGGTTCCTGCTGGCCCCACTATGGACTGGACTTTCGCTGATGTGTTGGACTTTCACAATATTATGTCAGACCCACTCGACATCCATTGCTTTCGGTCTCCCCTAGAGGGGGGGGGGGGAGGAGGTTACCCACATATGCGGTCCTCTCCAAGGTTTCTCATAGTCATTCACATTGACGTCCCACTGGGGTGAGTTTTCCTTGCCCGTATGTGGGCTCTGTACCGAGGATGTCGTTGTGGCTTGTACAGCCCTTTGAGACACTTGTGATTTAGGGCTATATAAATAAACATTGATTGATTGATTGATTAGCTCATGGTAGTGCAGGATCGAAAAAACAATAAGGTGCATATATGAACAAATAAATAAATAGGTTACTGTACAGATACATATATTGCACTTTTTCATATGCATCCATGTTTATGGATGTATGTTAAAAGGGTGTTGGTCTTCTTTCTGCTCTGACTGCAGCTGGGACTGCCGTGTGAGACTACTATCAACCTGACTGCCTGTGAGGAGGGCCTTACTAAGGAAGCTCCCCCTCCTCGTTGAGGACATTAACCGCAGAGTTATACGTGCTTTTATCTCAACAAAACATCCCGAAAAGTCGCTAGCTTTTTTCGCTTATCATTTTCTAAAACAATTTTGTCAGATTTAACAAGAAAGTTGGCAACAGTGTAAGGCCATGTGCTTTTTTTTTAATAAATCACAGTTTTTACAATTGTTATTATTATCATTGTTATCAGACTACTTGTTTGTATACGAAAAAATAATAGAATGAAAAAAATTGAGAAGTTCAAATTGCCGAAGCTGCAAAGCCAAAGCAGGACCGTGGCAAGTAGCAAATCCATGTGATACAGTTGAAGCCATAAATAAACACAGCTGAGGCTGCACGTGAGCCCACAATGTTGATATAACAAGACGGCACTCTCTCCATCAACCGGCTCTCAATAGCAACACACTTTAAATAGCTCGCAGGACGTTTTCAATTGAACAGAATAACATGACATTTCAGAGAAGTAATTATTTTAACAAGTAATTGAGTCTGCTTTAACTTCTTCATACCATTTTACATGTGTAAGTAAATTAGCCAAAGGGAAAAAAACCTAACAAACAAAATGAAGGACTAACAACTACACAAGACTAAGTTTGGAACGTGTTTGAATTTGGATGATTCTGGTTCTGATTTCAGTTTCGATTCCACTTCCTCGTTTTTATTCTCGGGTCTGACTTTTCAAGGTCAAAACTCCAGTCAAAAACTAACCCAGACAACTGTACAGCGCTTGTATACAAACATGGCATTTTACTGATGACGCGGTTTGGCCGGGGGGGAAAACACAGCTTTGACAGATAAATTGTGTCCACATTTAAGTTGTATTTAAGAGCCTAATGGCGGAAATAAAAGTCAAGTGTGGGGGTGTGTGTGAATGTGCCATCACTCTTCAGGAACGGATGTGCCCCGTCCGACCGGAAGAATCATTGTTATTGTATAAAGCACATGGTTGAAAGTGTTGGGGAAAAAAAAGTAGTGGCTTATATACCGGAAATTACGGTAGTTGATTTGCTGCAGTTAAGGATTTTAGATTTCGGGGAGGGACTCCACACGGTGTATGTCAGGGGGCCACATTTCCAGAAAGCTAAGGACCGGGGTGGGGGGCACTTTTCCCTTCACTGTTATTCTTATTTTGTATATTAACCTGTGTCCTCTACAGTAGACAGTTGGTTTTTGGTCTACAATATTGGTATCGGGACAACTCTAGTACCTTCTACTAAAATGCGAGTCTCCCACAAGTTGTTTTCACCAGTTGAATAGCCCAAATGATGAAAAAGAGAGGACCTAAAATGGAACCTTGAGGAACACCACTAGTATAATGAAATATGTCGAGGAAATGACTACTCATTGCATCTGAAGAACCTACAGTAATACCTTAGTTACAGAAATCACATTATAAAAAAAAAACAGTGGCGGGCCGTGCATTTCTTATCTACGCCTTCAGTGATGTCCTAATAAGTCCGACTTCACCTCTCAAAATACCGTAATTTATGTCACCACATGGACACGGCTGGAGATACCATAGTTGCACACTACTGTGGATTGACCCCCCTCAACAGTGTACAAAACGGCCGATTTTTCGACGCATTTATGTTACGTACAAGGGGAGTAGACGGCACAGACCACAAGGGGGCGTAGTAGCTCAATGATTTATTTATATTATATATATATATATATACACAATATATATATATATATATATATATATATATATATATATATATATATATATATATATATATATATATATATATACATATATATATATATTTATTTATTTATTTATTTATTTATATATAAAACAATGAAACAAAAATATTAATAAATTAGAGAATGGTGTGTGACAAAAATCCAAGAGTGTGTATAGTGTGTGACTACGTGTGGGAATTAATTTTGTGTTACCGGGAGTGTTGAGTGAGAAGCGGAAGTCCCGGAGGGGAAAGGCAGGCTCGAATGTCCGTGAGACAAGCAGGAAGTCGGGGGGGGGGGGGGGGGGGCTGTAGTCATCGTCACATCATGTCATTGCTGGTTTACGAGCAGAGGAGCATGTTCGGCATCACACAATCACAGAGTACTTACAAGCAGACACAGTGTGTAGACAGAAAAGGGAGAACAGACGCATTTTGGCTTGAAAACCAACGATAAAGGTGAAGTTATAACACTGAAACGCCCTCAGGAAGAGGTGATTTAAGACATGGCTAGCTAGCTAGTGGCTAAAGTCCATCCGCAGTCTGCAGTGTTTTAGCTTCTTCTAAATCACTAATCCTCACCTCCATGGCGACAAATTAAAGTAAGTTTCTTACAAGTATCATCCCTGCAGGACGAGGAATCGCTAAACATGCTTCACTACACACCGTAGCTCAATGATACCAAGTACAGGAGCGTATCTAGTCGATACTACTATGATTACATCGATATTTTTTAGCATTACAAAATCTTCTTTCATTTTTGTATAATGTATATTATGTTTATAAACTCAGGAAATACATCCCTGGACACATGAGGACTTTGAATATGACCAATGTATGATCCTGTAACGACTTGGTATTGAATTGATACCTAAATTTGTGGTATCATCCAAAACTAATGTAAAGCATCCAAACAACAGAAGAATAAGTGATTATTACATTTGAACAGAAGTGTAGATAGAACATGTCAAAAGAGAAAATAGGCAGATATTAATAGTAAATGAACAAGTAGATTAATAATTCATTTTCTACCACTTGTCCTTAATAATTTTGACAAAATAATAGAATGGAAAATGACACAATATGTTACTGCATATGTCAGCAGACTTAATTAGGAGCCTTTGTTTGCTTACTTAGTACTAAAAGACATGTTGTCTAGTATATTCACTATTTTATTTAAGGACAAACTTGCAATAAGAAACATATGTTTAATGTACCTTAAGATGATTTTGTTAAAATAAAGCCAATAATGCAATTTTTTGTGGTTCCCTTTATTTAGAAAAGTATCGAAAAGTATCGAAATACACTAAGTCGGGCTCAAGAGTGCAAATATTGTACCAATGGGATTTTAGGTACCAAACATTTTGCTATCCTATATTTTGAAGATTAGGTGGTTGGAATTTTGGCAACAACAAAAAAATTGTATTTGTAACGTATATTTAAATTCTTAATTACCAGCACATAACGCTGAAACTAAAACCCAGGCGATGGGAATATTTATCGTGACAATAGTTACTTAGATCAGTTCGTCCATTTTTAGTACACACATTACACCAGATTTGTGAGACCTCAATATCACGTCTTAGTCAAAGATTAGTGCCTGCAAAAGTTCATTCTGCCTTTGGAGACCCGGGGTGCACTAAGCTCCGCTAAACTGGATTGTGTAACTGCTGGGAACTTCAGATGTTGTTTTTGGTTTTAGAAGCAGTGGGATTATATCCTCATAGACCCACCTGACTGGGATCCCTATTCTCCTCTCTCCCCTGCTGAACCCGTCCCCCGGGCAGATGTTAAATACAGATGTGCTTGCATCATCACCCGACCAGCAATGCACAGGACAAACCGTGTAAAAGTTCAAAATGAATGAAGGTAAACCTGACCGCTGGTCTTTCACTAATACCGTAATCTTTGGAGCAGATGTGAAACTTTGTGGATTAATCTTCAAGGTTTTGTGTCTTTGTAATCTTTTTTATTTTTAGCAAAGGACATCTGGACTAGTTTGAGAACTGTAAGAATAAATCACCACCAACAATAGTGAAGATATCTGCACAAATTCTGTAACAACTGTATAACTCCAAGCATTCAATTTAGGGATTCGAACCATTATGGTAGCAATTCTCAGTACCTGGGAATCGGTACCGATACTCAACAGTACCAATTTCCGGTACTTTTGTGTTCTATTGCAAAAATAAATGTTAATTTCTTTAACACTATGTAAACTATTTTTTTGGGCTTGCCTCTTCGTGATGTTAAGTTCCTGTTATACGCTGTTATACAGTATATGCCTTGAGCCCTTATTTTGAAGGCGCTAAGAGCGGAAGTGGTGATACGTTGTAGTGGAGCGGAGGCTTTGAAAGAAAGGAAATAAAGTGGTCCTCGTATAAAACTGGAACCTCCGCTCCACTACAACGTATCACCACTTCCGCTCTTAGCGCCTTCAAAATAACAGCTCAAGGCATATACTGTATAACAGCTTATAATAGGAACTTAAAATCACAAAGAGGCAAGCCCATAAAAATAGGTTACAACTGTAATGACATCGTTGTTATTATTTCAAATTTAACACTGAGCTGTCCAGTTGTGTTTCGTTTTCCTACACTTCAGTGTCTCATTTGCAAGTATGCATTTATTTGTTTGTCCTCAGTGTGTTACAGTAATCAGGATGTAGCCTACCAGCATGCCATGAACATGCCAGTCTTGTCTTTTGTTGAGCCCTACAAAATGTTTGTACTGTAAGCATAGTATTAATTACAAACCAGCTCGGTTGTCTTTTTGATTACCAAATGTGGAGGTGTTGAAATCGGCATGTAAAAATCATCCGTGCTAATCAGTAGCATGTCCAGTATATGTCCTATCCAGATTATCGCTGCGCTAACCAACTCTTGAAGTAGCGCTTTACTTTTTGCACTTTCTATCAAAGCACTGCTCGCTTTGCTGGAAAACTGAAACAGCTGTCTGCAATACATTAAGTTAACAACTAGGGATGTCCGATAATGGCTTTTTGCCGACATCCGATATCCGATATTCCGATATTGTCCAACTCTTTAATTACCGATACTGATATCATCCGATACCGATATCAACCGATACCGATATATACAGTCGTGGAATTAACACATTATTATGCCTAATTTGGACAACCAGGTATGGTGAAGATAAGGTCCTTTTTAAAAATTAAAAATAAAATAAAATAAGATAAATAAATTAAAAACATTTTCTAGAATAAAAAAGAAAGTAAAACAATATAAAACAGTTACATAGAAACTAGTAATTAATGAAAATGAGTAAAATTAACTGTTAAAGGTTAGTGGACCAGCAGCACGCACAATCATGTGTGCTTACGGACTGTATCCCTTGCAGACTGTATTGATATATATTGATATATAATGTAGGAACCAGAATATTAATAACAGAAAGAAACAACCCTTTTGTGTGAATGAGTGTGAATGAGTGTAAATGGGGGCGGGAGGTTTTTTGGGTTGGTGCACTAATTGTAAGTGTATCTTGTGTTTTGTATGTTGATTTAATAAAAAAAAAAAATAAATAAAAATAAAAACCCGATACCGATAATAAAAAAAAACGATATCGATATTTTCCAATATTACATTTTAAAGCACTTATCGACATCTCTATTAACAACCAGACGTGACATCACGTGCAACCCAGGTATCGGAAATCAATAAAGTTTGATTTTGCATAAATCGATACTCGGTAGTACCAACAAATTTTGCTTGCTAAAGTACTGCAGTCTGTACCCATCCCTAATTATAGCTGGTATGTGTCATGGGTGCTCGTGTTTGATAATTGTGACCCACCACCTTCATTATTTAAACTTCTAGGATGCTACAATATACACCCCCCCCCCCCCCCACACACACACACACACACACACACCTCAACCCCCCAAATTCCAAGCTGCTGTTTTGAGGCATGTTAAAAAAAATAATGCACTTTGTGACTTCAATAATAAATATGGCAGTGCCATGTTGGCATTTTTTCCATAACTTGAGTTGACTTATTTTGGAAAACCTTGTTACATTGTTTAATGCATCCAGCCGGGCATCACAACAAAATTAGGCATAATAATGTGTTAATTCCACGACTGTATATATCTGTATCGGTTGATATCAGAATCGGTAATTAAGAGTTGGACAATATCGGAATAGCTGATATCGGCAAAAAAGCCATTATCGGACATCTCTAGTGCTCGTCTTTGATAATTGTGACCCACCACCGTCATTATTTAAACTTCTGTAGATCGGAACACACGGAGAAAAAGAACAACGGCACATGTTTGGAGTGATTTATAGTGTCGCTCACCTGTTGAACAGCAGCTAATCAAGACAAATATAAAAATGTGTTTTTTAGATTACCGCATTTTCTGGACTATAGAGCGCACCGGGATATAAACGGCACTCACAAAAATGTTTTAAGAAAAAAATATGTTTCCATATATTAGCCGCACTGGACTATAAGCCGCAGATGTATACGTTGTGAAATTACTTATTTACAGAGAAATATTTTGTAAATGTTTATTTACATACCTTATTTGTTTCCAAACAAAGGCAGTAAAATAGCTGATCAAACAAAACAGAAGTCACCATCATGGACTTCATGGCTCGCTCTCCAATCAGCTAAACAGACTCAATAACTCCACGATTACGTTTTGGTGAATTTACTGAGGAATTTGTGAAACAATACAAAAATTATGCCATTGTAAGTTAATAATTCTAACACAGACACTCGTAAACGTGTTTGTTAGCATACTCGCTAATGTTAACGACACCAGCTTCATTACATTACGATAGCACGTATAAATATGCATGAAAACACTCCTCCAGACATCTCACATGGGATGGTATAATAAGTAAAAGTTGTTCCAGTTAAACTGTGAAAATTACAAACATTGCTTGGAGTAGTAAATGAATAATTATTTCAAGGCCTATTCCCCGTTTACGGCATCAAAACAGGAAGTGCATTTTCAACCCGTCATACTTGCAGGGAGCCAACTCGTCTAAAAACGGCGCCATAGCACAAACAATAACACACCTCTGCGTGGGTTTAATGCATACTATTGAACACAAAACGTTATGGGCAATAGCAGGCCTGGCCCTAACCAATCTGGCGCCCTAGGCAAGATTTTAGGTGGCGCCGCCCCACATCGGCAGTGAATTGTATATACTCACAAGAAACTGAATAGCTTTGTCTTTGACCTTTTTTTTACTTAAAGAAAGCAAATAAACATATTATATAAGAATGTTATGTTATTATCTTTAACCGAATCACAGCAGTGCTCAAATTAAAAAACAGCATTCCCTCTCATGTGATATTGCTTAATTAACATTAATGATGTGCACTTTAACAACTAGGTTTACAACTATACCTAATATATAAAGGGGTGGAAAAGTGACTATTACCTGCAGGGCAGGTAATTAGCTAACCAGAAGGCAATAACAATGTAAACAAAAAACACATGCTTAAAAGATCTAATACAAATGTCCCTGAGGAATGTAAGGTGGGAGTACTGTAATTACCTAACGTTACATTATTATTTTCCATAACAATTTAGCCCCCTCCACAATATTAACCCGACGTTAAAACAGAACTAGCTATTTATTGATTAGCAATTGCCGAATCATGTAACGTTAGCTTAATGCTAAAAAGCCAGGTTACTATCACATTCTGTAACAGACAAATAATTTAATGTAGGCTAACGTTACCTACCTGCTACCTCTGTCTTTTGCTCGTTTCTCCTCCTCTTCTTTTCTCTTTTTTCTTCCCTGGGCACCTGACAGTTTTGGCCGTTTTGACATCTTGTGTTGATTTTTTTATGTGGTGACGTCCAAAAAGAGTCATGATACGGGAAGGGAGGGGGCGCACCGTGTTACAAATATTATTTGTAACAAATAATATTTCTATTAAATAGGCTTTACTTTGCATTTTAATTAGCGTGGGATTATTTTTTGTATTTAGAAATCATAGTACCAACTTTTTTTTTTTTTTCTCCAACATTTGTGGCACTGGCGTGGCGCCCCCTGATGGACGGCGACCTTAGCATTTGCCTATACGGCCTATGCCACAACAACAAAAATCCATAAATTAGCCGCTTCTTTTCATAAGGCGCAGAGTTCAAAATCTAGGGAAAAAAAGTAGCGTCTTATAGTCCAGAATTTGCGGTAGTTCTCTTAGAGAACTATTGGTAACATATGCTAGCTGTTGGTGGTAGTCTTATATTCTTTGGTTTCAAAAGTGTTATCTTGAATTGGTTAGTTAGTTAGTAACACAGGCACAATAAGTACTGTTTTAAGCCTGGTAATCGGTACCGGTAATTACATGTTTCTTCTGCACAAAGAAAATAGAAACAATAGAAATATAGATATTGTAGAAAATGTAAATGTAACCTATGACAATTATTTTGACAATTATTCATCCATCTATTTTCTACCGCTTGTCCATCTCGGGGTCACTGGAACCTATCAATCATCAAATCAATCACATGCATCGTTTGCTTTCCTACTATGATCAGTGCTGTACGCTTAGCTTTTTCAATCGTAGCACCGGTGCTACTAAATGAAAAAAACAAATTAGTATCACCGAAAAAAATTTGTAGCGCAGAAAAAAATTGTACCAATATGAAATGTCGTAAATATTTCATTATCAAGACTCATAAGGATAATGAGATTTAGACTTAGACAAACGTTATTGATCCACAAGAGAAATTGTTCCACACAGTAGCTCAGTCACAAAGGATGGAAAGGATAGGGATGGAAAGTATTGAAAGGGTTAAAAATATGTTCTTTGATATTTGTATTGCTCCATTTGTAGTGTAATAATACTTATTGTCATTTCTGTATTATTCATTTCGCTAACTGCTTCTTTGCTATTACTCTTACCATCTAATTTGTACATATCCTATTTGCTGCTGTTGCTCTATTGTTGTTGTTGTTATTGTTGTGTTTGCTATTGTTGTTTTTGTCTCTCTGTCTAATCGCCCTCTTATCCCCACAATTTCCCCCTCTGTTTTCCTTTTTTTTTCTCTTTCTATCCCCTCCTGCTCCGGCCCGGCTGCACCAAATGATAATATAAATACATTTAATAAAGTCAAATACAAATAAGGCAACAAGAGAAGTATCCCGCACTTGGACAGGACAAAAAATAAAAAATAAAAATTTGAAAAAATAAATAAATCTTCTTTCAACTAAGAAAAGAACAAAAATATAATCATTATCATAAAAAAACATTTGGGGAAAAAAAACCTATGACGATGAATATTATGTGTAATGCAGAAGGTGAAGATGCTATATCTACAATACACTTCCTTTCACTTTTCCTTCATCAGCATCAATCATTTTTAATAAAACTGCTGGACTTTCAGAGTAAAATACCATACTTTATTTCAATGCAACAGCACAACCTGTAAGTGAGAAAAGGGGCCCAAAGGGTTAAGATTCCTTTTTTAGGGATTATGCTTCTATGCTGGCGCTGGCCCAGACGCCAGTCACTCTCTGCGGGGCTTTATTGGATCCCACTGTGACTCTGTACCACACTTACTTAATATAACTGAGACCGGAACAGAAGTGGCAGAAGAGACGCGATGCAAAACAGAAAGATGAAAAAACCTCATCAAGATGCAGGAGCATGTGGCTGTTAACTCAGGGGTGTCAAACGTACGGCCCGAGGGCCGGACCAGGCCCACGAACAGGTTTTTATCCGGCCCGTGGCATGAGTTTGCTAAGTAGAAAAATTAACCTGAAATTTTTGAATGAAAGAAACTGCTGTTCTAAATGTGTCCACTGGATGTCGCAATAGCAATTCTTTGTATATTTGTAGATGATGCTACATATGTACAAAATAAACCACATGTTAGTACATCCGTCGAGGAAAATTATCAAACTACATAAATAACATACTGTAATTTGATTTTGATATTTTTTTTATGTTGATAGATTGGAAATGAACACCAATGAGTTGACTGACAAACATTATCACATAATTTATTCAGAAAATATAAATAACAACAAATAAAGATGTACATTTTCAGAATGGGCTTGTTCTATTTTAAAACAAAGAAAACAATCTGAAGTTGTCTTTATTTTTAAGTTATCGTGCCGTGATTTTACTAGTTTGGCCCACTTGGGAGTAGAATGTTCTCCATGTGGCGCCCGATCTAAAATGAGTTTGACTGTTATGTTTGACTAAGGGGAGATGACGACACAGACACCAGGGGGAAGTATAGCTCTAAGTATTTTATTATACATATTATAATATATATATAATAATCAAACAACACTAAATATACTAACTTACGAAATGGAGTGTGACAAAATCCAAGAGTGTGTATGTTGTAAGACTATGTGTGTAGATTAGCTGCTGAGGGTTACTGTAAATGTTGAACGAGAGACGAGAAAGTCCAGGGGAGAGAGAAGACTACAGGTCCGAGTCCAAAGCGGGGGAAGTCAAAGATCGAGGGAGGCAGTCAGAGTCCAGAGGGAGATCCAGGGAAAAGTGAGACGCACAGCTCACTTTCCAGGCGAAGGAGGGTATGTACGCGAACCGAAGGTTATATTCCGGCCCGGGATGGCAGGTTGTGCCGTCTTATGAAGGCAGCTCGCTCATCACGGGCAGGTGCGCATATTGCAGATTGTCTGCAGGCGTGAGGAGGCACGTCCGCAGCGGAGAGAGAGCCCCTGTGGGTGTGGCCCGCGATGCACTCGTCAGGACGCGAAGATGAGGGCGCTTTAGAATGCGCCCTGGCCGTGACATTGACACCCCTGTGTTAACTTACTTCATCTCATTACTTTTGTGTTGACAAAGACCATTCTACTGAAAATGATTTGAAAAGAAAAAAGGTGATTACAAAGTAGAATCAGTTCCTCTTTTTTGATGTGAGCAATAAATCAAGTGAAATGTGAGTATTTTGTCCTACTAGTCTTAACTTTGGGATGTGCTACCTTTTCAAACATTTTTGAAACATTTACTAGAATCAGAATAGGTTTTATCGACTAAATAGTTGAACACACAAGGAATTTGACTGAGCGTTCTTTGTTCAATGGAGGAAATAAAGAAAATCGCAACAACTATGAGAGAGTGCAGTATTGTGGCGCCATCTTGGTATGACAACAAGAGGGAAACAACAAAGAACACAAAGGAGATCAAAGAGCACACTACATAAACCCACAAAAAACAAAAGCAAGACACGCAAATACGATTGCAACACTCATAGACAGACGACAAAACAAAAACACCATCTCAACACCCCAGAACAGGAACAGACAGAATCATACCCAACAAGACAACCAAGAGAGCCAGCTCCATCCTAGGCTGCCCAACAGCCCCTGGCCAACGTCCGGTTCATGCAGATGAGGGAGAATACATTGAATTAAGAGGACTTAAAGGAAATAAATGAGCTCAAACATACCTACAAACAAGGCATAATGATGCAATATGTACATACAGCTAGCCTAAATAGCATGTTAGCATTGATTAGCTTGCAGTCATGCAGTGACCAAATATGCCTGATTAGCACTCCACACAAGTCAATAACATCAACAAAGCTCACCTTTGTGCCTTCACGCACAGCATTAAAAGTTTGGTGGACAAAATGAGACAAAAATGGGTGGCATAAAACAAGTTTTAAAAAGTTGGAGAAAGTTGTACATGTAAACAAACTACGGTGAGTTCAAGGACCACCAAAATGAGTAGGACAAAACAGCGCTCAGTGAATCATGTTTAATATAAAAAGTGTGATTTCTAACAATTAGTGAGGTTTGTGTTATGTTTGTCCTCCTACAGAAACCATATTAAAACAAAAAATATATTTCCATTTATTGCCGACCCCCAAGCTAGGCGATATTGCAAAAAAAAGTTCACAATTAATTTTTTCATATCATCCGATCTTGACTAATATCTCTTTTTTTCCATTTTTTAATTAAAGGCGGATTGTCCGGTGCAGGATTATAGCGAGTACCGTTGCATCCCTACTATTTACTACTGCAGTATCTTGTAGCAAACATATCCGCCATGTTTGACCGAGGTACTATATGCTAATAGTAGGGTTGTCCCGATACCGATATTTTAGTACCGGTACCGGTACCAAAATGTATTTTGATACACTATTTCGAGACCACAAAAAATGCCATTATTGGCTTGATTTTAACAAAAAAATCTTACGTTACATTAAACATATGTTTGTTATTGCAATCGAAGAACAATTTTGTTCTTAAATGAAGTAGTGAACATACAAGACAACTTGTCTTTTAGTAGTAAGTAAACAAACAAAGGCTCCTAATTTAGTCTGCTGTCGTATGCAGTAACATATTGTGTCATTTATCATTCTATTTTGTCAAAGGACAAGCTGTAAAAATGGACTATTAATCCCCTTGTTCATTTACTGTTAATATCTGTTTCAAAATTTCTGTTCCAACATGTTCTATCTACACTTCTGTTCAAATGTAATAATCACTTATTCTTCTGTTGTTTAGATACTTTACATTAGTTTTGGATGATACCACTAATTTAGGTATCAATCTGATACCAAGTAGGTACATTGGTCATATTCAAAGTCCTCATGTGTCCAGGGACGTATTTCCTGAGTTAATAAACATAATATGATTTTTTTTTTTTTAAGATTTTGTGACGATAAAAAATATCAATGTAATCATAGTAGTATCGACTAGATACACTCCTGTACTTGGTATCATTACAGTGGATGTCAGGCGTAGATCCACCAATGGTGTTTGTTTACATTTTGACGCAGGTGAGCTACGGTGTGTAGTGAAGCATGTTTAGCTATTCCTCGTCCTGCAGGGATGATACTTGTAAGAAACGTACTTTATTTGTCGCCATGGAGACCAGAATTAGTGATTTAGAAGTAGCTAAAACACTGCCGACTGCGGATGGACATTCGCTGCTAGCTAGCTAGCCATGTCTTAAAGCATCTCTTCCTGAGAGCGTGTCAGTGTTATAGCTTCACCTTTATCTTTAGTTTTTAGGCCAAAATGTGTCCATTATACACACCTTGTCTGCTTGTAAGTACTTCGTGATTTTGCGCTGCCGAACATGCTCCTCTGCTCGCAAAACCAGCAATGTCATGACATGACGATGCGCCGTCATGTATATATATATATATATATACATATATATATATATATATATATATATATATATATATATATATATATATATATATATATATATATATATATATATATATATATATATACATGACAGCTTTGGTCATATTTGCGAACAATGATTTATTTTTCAATAAATGGTTCTTTTATGCTTTTCAGCAAATGTCTGTCAATCTGCCAGTGAGCACACAAATGGTTTTCCTTCAGTCTCTCAGTCGTGCTTCGCTGCCAACTCGCCACCCTCAACGACCATCAACAACCCCCTTCTCCTTCCCGACTCATGCTCCCTTTAACAGAGCGACAGGTGATCAGACAAACACTCTCAGCTGTGTCATCCACGCACCTGTCGCTAATCTCGAAGCCGGTCCTGGCACATCCCGCCTTGCTGCAGGTCCGCAGGCCACGCCCCTCACAATATATATATATGTGAAAGTCGCTTCCTCGCAGTCCCACTGTCAGACACGGCACAGGAGTCCAGCGTGCAGGTTTAACAAGGTTTTTAATGATCTTATGTTTTTATGCCAAGTTTTCTCTCTCAGAACGTGACTTTTCAGTCACTCTCCAAACTTCCTCTTTCTCCTGCACCCGGCCGCTCACTCTTAAAGACAACAGATGATTAGATTAACACGTACCACCTGTGAAATCTAATCACCTGCCAGCTGTGTCTCGCCATCAGCACATGCCCCACCCCTGCCCGATGGCGCTCGTCCTCAGCACCACGGACAGCGGCGGTGACTTTTACTCCTACAGGCAGCGCTGGCTACACCTCCCCCCACAATATACATACAGTAGAGGCCAAAAGTTTGGACACACGGTCTCATTCAAAGTGTTTTCTTTATTTTCATGACTATTTACATTGTAGATTGGCACTGAGGGCATCAAAACTATGAATGAACACATGTGGAGTTATGTACTCAACAAAAAAAAAAAGGTGAAATAACTGAAAACATGTTTTATAATGTACTTTCTTTGAAATAGCCACCTTTTGCGCTGATTCCTGCTTTGCACACTCTTGGCATTCTCTCAATGAGCTTCAAGAGGTAGTCACCAGAAATGGTTTTCACTTCACAGGTGTGCTGTATCAGGGTTGATTAGTGGAATTTCTTGCTTTATCAGATGGGGTTGGGATCGTCAGTTGTGTTGTGAATGAGAAGGTGTGTCCAAACTTTTGGCCTGTACTGTATATATATATATATATATATATATATATATATATATATATATGTCATCACGCATTGATGAGAGGGCCAATGGAAATCAGTCATTGAAGACATAATGCATGTGAAAAGACAATCCAGCGCCATGTGTGTGCGTGCGTATCCCAAAGGCGCACACTTGTGATCAGCTCACTGGAGGACAAAAGTTAATGCCAGCCCTCTCAATTTATTCACTTCCTTTTCTGAGACTAAACACACCCTGCGATAAAACCTACACGCACGTCCCTGCTCGGCTCCCCAAAGCTTCACATGAATAATTCACGACCACCTGTCACGGATCACTGTTTTGAATATGATTGTAAAAAGTTCCTTATTCCGTCTATTTTTTTAATTTATTTTTTTTTTTAATGCTTTGTGATTTCACACTGGCTGAGCTGCTGCAGCGACTGAAAGAGTACTTAATACGTGTGTACACATTCTAAACAGTGGAAGCTGTTCTCCATTTATTGGGCAACCAAATGTTGGTAATGAAGTGAACCTAAATGTCTTCTAATTAATACAACATACCATATTTTTTTTTAACTAAAGAGCCCACCGGTATATAGGTCACACCCACCAAATTTTAGGAAAAAAATAAAAATAAAAATAATATATATATATATATATATATATATATATATATATATATATATATATATATATATATATATATATATATATATATATATATATATATAACTATGAGTTGCAGGTAAATGCATTGCATAATGAGTTATAACACAAAAAGATTTTGTAAATGTTTATTTACATACCTTAATTGTTTCCAAACAGTGCCGGTAACACGGCAGTAAAACGGTTGATTAAACAAAACAGAAGTCACTGTCATGGACCCACTAGCTGCGGAAGCTATCGCTTCATCAGCTAAACAGACTCAATAACTTCACAGTGACATTTTGGTGAATTTATTGAGGAATTTGTCAAACTGAAACGATACAAAAAGAACGCCATTGTAGGTTAATAATACTAACACAGACACTCGTAAAAGTGTTATCATATTAGCGGATGCTAACAACTTTTATATAACGATAGTACAAGTATGCATGCAAACACATGGGACAGTTTCGTAAGTAAGAAATGTTTTAGTTATATTGTAAAACTTACAAACGTTGCTTGGAGTGATGAATGAAGAATCCATACGAGTAGAAGCGCCATGGACGGCTAAAAGACGGAACAGCACTTCTACCTCCGGTTGAAAGCTTCAAACAGAAGGACATTGCAGCACTTGCAGTGAGCGAACTCGTCCAAAAGATGCCGCTATAGCACAAACAATAACACACGTTCTCTGTGTTTTTGCTAAAAAAAAAAAAGTTAAGTTATTTGCATTATGCTTGTCAGCGAAGAAGAATCCATCAATTAGCCGTACCGCTTTGTAAGCCCCAGGGATCAAAGCGTAGGGAAAAAGTAGCTGCTTTTCTTCCACAATTTACAGCATATATGTGACTAGGCCAAGGTACACTACTCTTCTCATCCAAAGGTGACTGTAAATACTGCTGTCAGGTTCAAACACTGATGACATCTATTAAACAAGACAAGAAGCAAGGAATTAAACAGAGACAGAATTAAATGTGGCTCAATTGGGGAGAGACGTCTGGGCTGTACTCTTGTACAGTCTCCACTACGCTCTGGCAAAAGATTGAACGCCTCCTCTTTTATTAGGACTTTACCTGATTACATGGCAACAGCTGTTTCTAGGGGACGAGCGTCGTAAACAGCCATCGCCTTTGATTACAACAGTTCAAAGAAAAGGTCGTAAAACAGTTCACAAAAAGGTCCCTGGAGGGGAGTCGGGTCCTGCTTCCTCTTTGCTTTGTAGTTCTCGGGTCAAGACAATGTCTTTCAGTTGATTACAATACATGAAAGAAACAGAACACCTTCATGTTGCTTCCCACCCTACACAGTGGAGTTTTACAAGCCTTCTCTTTGGTAGGATTAAAGACTGATTTTGTCTGCTCGCCGGGAACTCATTGAAACACAAATTTTTGTGATAACTTAGATACAATTATTCTGACATCTGCTCCAGCGCGACTATGACCCGAATGGTCAGTGGCGGTAGAGAAAATCGATGGATAAATGAAGAAAATATTTCCATTTACCGCAACATTTTTAAATTCTCTTTTCAAGATGTTTTTTTACAAAAGATCTTGCAAAAACAAAAGTTTTTTTTTTCCTTTTGCAGTTTTAAAATGGTCAACCCAGGCATTAAACCTAGGGCAGCAGCTTTCGATTATTTTCGTAATCTAGTAAATAATATGCTTGATTAATCGAGTAATTTGATAAAACACACTTTATAGCCTTAATGCATAGTTTAGGGGAAATTGCTAGAATAATGATTTTTCTGCTTGCCATAACTTCAATAATTTTGTTTTTATAGATGAACATTTTGGAATTTGTCATTAATTACACTTAGGGTTGTCACAATATGATACCATATGTTAATAGTCAATACAGATACCAGTGAATTTTGATGTGATTTACTTGATACTAGAATAAAAAAATTCACTACCGTATTTTCCGGATTATAAGGCGCACTGCCGATGAATGGTCTATTTTCCATCTTTTTTCATGTAAAAGGCGCACCGGATTATAGGGCACATTAAAGGAGTCATATTATTTTTATTTTTTTTCTAAATGTAAAACATTGTGGTCTACATCAGTGGTCCCCAACCTTTTTGTAGCTGGGGACCGGTCAACGCTTGAAAATTTGTCCCACGGACCGGAAGGGGGGGACGGGGGGGGATTTTTTTTTTTTTTTTTTTCATAAAGAAATACAATCGTGTGCTTACGGACTGTATCCCTGCAGACTGTATTGATCTATAGTGACATACACATACACAATATGTATATGTTGTGTTTTTTATGTTGATTTAATTATAAAAAATAAAAATGAAAAAACATTTTTAAATTTTTGTATTTTTTTTATTTTTTGCCGCGGCCCGGTGGTTGGGGACCACTGGTCTACATAACATGTAATGCTGGTTCTTTGGTCAAAATATTGCATAAATTATGTTTTACAGACCATCTTCAAGCCGCTTTCTGACAGTCGCTTCCGGATGCGCCTTTTTGTGGGCGGTCTTATTTACGTGGCTCACCTTCGGCAGCGTCTTCTCCCCGTCATCTTTGTTGTAGCGGTGTCGCGTGCAAGGACGGGAGTGGAAGAAGTGTCAAAAGATGGAGCTAACTGTTTTAATGACATTCAGACTTTACTTAAATCAATAACGGAGCAGCATCTCCTCATCCGGAAACAACAACAAGGTGTCCCGTGAAAAACAGTCCGACCGGAACTCTCTAATAACTAAAGTTCCTTGGGTGAATAATGTAAACTCACTACACCGGTATGTTTTAGCGCTTTCATGGCGAGTTTACTGACAGATATAAGTAAGAACTTTACACTACTTTATATTAGAAATGGCAACAGCAGAGGATGAATGTCCCATAACAAGAAGATAGAGAAAAAGAAAAAGCCTATCGACTACGTCGTCGGTACGGATTACAAAGGCGGACGCGCGCATATTTTCAGGACTTATGCAGATCCCAAATACAAATCAGCATGTACCAGAAGGTAAGAAAAGTTGCTTTTGCATAATATTGCAAAACAAAACGCCAGATATTATGTCTTACCTTATACACACACATAATAATAATACTGGTATGTTTAATGTGCCGACAATCCACCAATTGGTGCGGCTTCATAGCTTACCAAAGAGATTATTCTAGATTGTACCTAATGTCATGACTGGTTTTATTGATTATTGACAATTTTACTGATTATGGGACAAGTAGTAGAAAATGGATGGATGGTACTTTTTCGTCACTTATTGTTTGTCTTTGGTACACTAATGTGTATATTTCAGGCCAATGGTTCTTTGTTTTATTTTTGCAAAAAATATATATATATATTTTTATATTGCTCTTTTTATCTTTGGTATGAACATTATTATGTAAACTCGAAGTTATTGTTTTGTTTTGTTTTTTGGTTCTTTGTTGCTGCTATTTTTGTATTGCAACATTTTATTATTTGATCATGTTATACTGCATTGTAATCTTTTGTTTGGTGATTGTGTGATGTTTTTTGCCTGGACCCCAGGAAGAAGAGTCTCCACTGCGGTGTAGACCAATAAACTAAAATAAACTAAACTAAACCAAAGTCGGACTAAAACATTTTGATAGATTTTTGAACGCCTTGTGTAATGTTCTTCATTTTCGATGGAACATATAAAATGTTGGTGTTGTTTACTTGAGTGATATTGCCATCATAGTGCAGTCAACACGTATCTCTTATGTTTGACTGCCGTCTACTGGTCACACTTATCATTACACCATGTACCAAATAAAATTGCTTCGAGGTCGGTGAGCAAAACCAGATATATTCCGTACATTAGGCGCACTGTCGAGTTTTGAGGGGAAAAAAGTATTTTATAGTCAGGAAAATACGGTACTTTAATAAAAAACGCTCTACCCAGGCACATCAGAGATGCCCCCTCCCTCCCTACCTTCAAAACCACCCTAAAAACTCACCTCTTCACATTAGCCTTTCCAAACTGACCCTGCCCTTGGTGTTTCTTTATTCTTTTTCTTTTTTTTTTCTTTTTTTAGTTTCCTTTCCTAATAAAGGAACACACACACACACACACACACACACGTAAAGCGACTTTGGGTATTTAGAAAAGCGCTATATAAATCCCAGGTATTATTATCATTATTGTTAAAAACTGTTTCCAGTTGTCGAATATTGAAGATCACTGTGCTTCAACATCTTGAAGTGGTAACTTTTTTTAACAAATACAGCAGCGGCATTGAGCTACTCATTTGTCAGACGGAAAAAAATCTAAGTGTACAACTTGACAATATCAACATGGCAGGGAAATAAAGAAGCAGTAAAGACCACACTGCAAAAACTGAAATCTAAGTAAGATTAAATATCTCCAATAAGGGTGATATTTGCTTATTTTCTGTCTGATAAGATAATTCTTCTCACTAAGCAGATTTTATGATAGAGTGTTTTACTTGTTTTAAGGGTTTTGGTCCTAAAATATCTCAGTAAGATATTACTGATATTGTTGCTGAGATTTTATGCCCTATATTGAGTAAAACATGCTTGAAACTAGAATATCAACCGTTGCAAAGCTGTGTCATCAACACTCACAAGTATGAAAGTACTTTTTTAAAGTAATAATTTCTTATTTCAAGCATGAAAAAAAAAAAAGACTTTGACACAATTGTGTCTCATATTAAAACAGATGACAGCCAAATGGACTTTGCTGTTTTATTTTCAATGAAACAATAGAAAATACATACTCATATAGTAGTACAGTTGTTATTGGTGAGACTATACTTATTTTAAGGTATTTTTGGGTTCATTGAGGTTAGCTAATTTTCTAATTTTACTTGTTTTGGAAAGTCTTGACAAGCCAAATTTTCTTGTTCTATTGGCAGATAATTTTGCTTAGTTCAAATAAAATACCCCTATTTTTTTGAATGTTTTTGAACACTGACTTTTTGCAGTGCAGCGGGTGTACAATAGTATCATCTACTTAACCCTGCAAGCCGGCTCACTTTGCTCGGACTTCAAAGCCCGAACTCGCTACACAAGGCTTCTGTCTCTGTGCTCAGGCAGAGGTGTCACGCTGCATCACTATTTATTGATGCAAGATCCCCTTTGGCCAAGACCCACAACCCATTACTGCTCCTGGCATATGGAGGGCAATGAGAGAGTGTGTGTGTGCGTGTGTGTGTGTGTGTGTTCTAACTTCAGCATCCAAGGCCATAAACATGGTTCCTTAATGCCAAGTAGCATTTCAACATTGCCAGCCTTTGCCACCCAAGTTCGAAAGCACACAAAAGGCCCCTTTACTGCCGTACACATGGCATTTGAGAAAGGGAAATGGTGATCTGTCATGTCTGTCTGAACGAAGAGGGGTTCGAGCATTGCTGTCTGAAAAAACAAACAAAAAAAAACTGGAGGGCAACATTGGAAACGAGGCGCTAACTGGATCAGTGTATTGCATGACATTAAAGATTAAAAGCTACGTCTAATTTTAGATCTAAACAAGGTAAGGGGAAATCTGGCAGTTAAAACGTTTACCTGGGCTAGTTTTCATATGAATAAAACACCTAAACTTCTGTACCACTTTGTTAAAGGGGAACTTCACTTTTTAATGTATTTTTCCCTATCACTTACAATCCTTATGTAAGACAAGAACACACGTCTTGTGTTCTTGCATAAACGTTGGCACAGGGGCATTTTTACCACTGTGTTACATGGCCTTTCCTTTTAACAACACTCAGTAAACGTTTGGGAACTGAGGAGACCAATTTTTGAAATTTTTCAGGCGGTATTCTTTCCCATTGTTGCTTGATGTACAGCTTAAGTTGTTCAACAGTCCGGGGGTCTCCGTTGTGGTATTTTAGTCTTCATATTGCGACACACATTTTCAATGGTCTGGACTACAGGCAGGCCAGTCTAGTACCCGCACTCTTTTACTATGAAGCCACGCTGTTGTAACACGTGGCTTGGCATAGTCTTGCTGAAATAAGCAGGGGCGTCCATGATAACGTTGCCTGGATGGCAACATACGTTGCGCCAAAACCTGTATGTACCTTTCAGCATTAATGGTGCCTTTACAGATGTGTAAGTTACCCATGCCTTGGGCACTAACACACCCCCATACCATCACAGATGCTGGCTTTTGAACTTTGCCCGCATGGTTCTTTTCCTCTTTGTTCCGGAGGACACAACGTCCACAATTTCCAAATACAATTTGAAATGTGGACTCGTCAGACCACAGAACACTTTTCCACTTTGCTGAAGTCCATCTTAGATGAGCTCGGGCCCAGCGAAGCCAGCAGCGTTTCTGGGTGTTGTTGATAAATGGCTTTCGCTTTGCATAGTAGAGTTTTAACTTGCACTTACAGATGTAGCGACAAACTGTAGTTACTGACAGTGGTTTTCTGAAGTGTTCCTGAGCCTATATGGTGATATCCTTTACACACTGATGTCGCTTTTTGATGCAGTACCGCCTGTGGGATGGAAGGTCTGTAATATCATCGCTTACGTGCAGTGATTTCTGCAGATTCTCTAAACCTTTTGATGATATTACGGACCGTAGATGGTGAAATCCCTAAATTCCTACCAATAGCTCGTTGAGAAATGTTGTTCTTAAACTGTTGGCCAATTTTCTCACACATTTACTCGCAAAGTGGCGACCCTCGCCCCATCCTTGTTTTTGAATGACAGAGCATTCCATGGAAGCTGCTTTTATACCCAATAATGGCACCCAACTGTTCCCAATTAGCCTGTTCACCTGTGGGATGTTCCGAATAAGTGTTTGACGAGCATTCCTCAACTTTTTTAGCCTTTTTTGCTACTTGTGCCAGCTTTTTTGAAACAAGTTGCAGGCATCAAATTCCAAATGAGCTAATATTTGCAAAAAAATAACAACGTTTTCCAGTTCGAACATTAAATATCTTGTCTTTGCAGTCTATTCAATTGAATATAAGTTGAAAAGGATTTGCCAATCATTGTGTTCTGTTTTTATTTACGATTTACACAACGTACCGACTTCACTGGTTTTGTAGTTTAAGACTCCCTTAGTTCTGTTTCAGCACCCCTGGGTTTGTGTTCCTGTTTGCCATAGGTGCTGATTATTTTCACCTGCCTCTGATTAGTGGTGGGCACGCTCACCTGCTGCTGGGCACTAATCAGACAGCTATTTATTCCTGCGTCTCACCACACTCAGTCTGGCTGTTTGGTTTGTTTCACACAACAAGTTACGTTTGAATACCTTCACTTCTTGTTCCTATGCTCGTTGTTCCTTTGCTAGGCTTAAGTTTTGCTTCACGTGCTATCGGCACGTTTTTCCTGTTTGTTTGTTTTCTTGACTGGAAATATTTTTTTCTCCTAAAATTTTGCCTTTATATTGATAGGCAAAATTCCCCCCAAAAAGTTTCCCATTAAGGCGGTTGAATACATGTGAAAGTCGCCGATATGTTGGTGCATCATCATTCACAGACCTGTGGATCAACTGTGAGAGTAAAAAATGAAACCACTTCCTTATGTACAATTCAAGACCAAAAGAAGAAGGCCTCAGCAACCGTTTTATGCCACAGGCTGAGTAAGTCAAACGAAGCAATGCACTGAATGAGCAAATGGTCTTTTATTAATGTTGGCCTGCAGTTGGGAATTTCTAAATGTCTTCCTGTCTGACTGTCTGGTGGAAAGACGCAAACGTTTGACCTGCAAGGAGAGTCATTAACTCATTTGAGGTCATACAGATCACCTATTTGTTTAGGGCAGGTGTCGGCAACCCAAATTACAAAAAACTAATCTGTCTAGAGCTGCAAAAAATGAAAAGCCATATATAAGTCTTATAATGAAGGCAACACATAAGTGTCTATATTAGCTATAATAGCCTACT
This sequence comes from Entelurus aequoreus, assembly GCF_033978785.1. Lineage (NCBI taxonomy): Eukaryota > Metazoa > Chordata > Actinopteri > Syngnathiformes > Syngnathidae > Entelurus > Entelurus aequoreus. The sequence goes on along the minus strand of NC_084743.1, from coordinate 25,080,694 downwards.
ATCAAAATGACTATGTGTCGCAGGCTGACACAAATCTTCGTTGACAGAAATTTTGAAATGCAATATTTATTCTACACATTTTTACAACATTAGAAACCATTAGTAAATCAGAGGCTACTCAGAAGGTGAGATAACTCCTGGAAATGACTGGCTTTTAATGGCCAAAGGGATAGATGTGTGTGTCCAAGTTAAAGGAAACGGCAGGCTGTCTTCTTTTAATAGATTTATTACAATCTTTGGCAAGCTAGGTAATGTTTGCTGTGGTCTGGAACAACATGACACACAAACAACTATCTGACATGCAGCCAATATTACATACAGATAATGTGTCATGAGACATGCAAAACTAAATTATATACAAAGAGGACATAAGTAAAGGAACTTAAATTAGCTTAAAGGCCTACTGAAATGAAATGTTCTTATTAAACGGGGATAGCAGGTCCATTCTATGTGTCATTACTGATCATTTCGTGATTTTGCCATATTTTTGCTGAAAGGATTTAGTAGAGAACATCGACGATAAAGTTCGCAACTTTTGGTCGCTGATAAAAAAAGCCTTGCCTGTACCGGAAGTAGCGTGACGTCACAGATTGTGGAGCGCCTCACATCTGCACATTGTTTACAATCATGGCCACCAGCAGGGAGAGTGATTCGGACCGAGAAAGTGACGATTACCCCATTAATTTGAGCGAGGATGAAAGATTTGTGGATGAGGAAAGTGAGAGTGAAGGATTAGAGGGCAGTGGAAGCGATTCAGATAGGGAAGATGCTGTGAGAGGCGGGTGGGACCTGATATTCAGCTGGGAATGACTAAAACAGTAAATAAACACAAGACATATATATACTCTATTAGCCACAACACAACCAGGCTTATATTTAATATGCCACAAATTAATCCGCATAACAAACACCTCCCCCCTCCCGTCCATATAACCCACCAATACAACTCAAACACCCGCACAACACACTCAATCTCACAGCCCAAAATACCGTTCACCTCCGTAAAGTTCATACAGCACATATATTTCCCCAAAGTTACGTACGTGACATGCACATAGCGGCACGCACGTACGGGCAAGCGATCAAATGTTTGGAAGCCAAAGCTGCGTACTCACGGTAGCGCGTCTGCTATCCAACTCAAAGTCCTCCTGGTTGTGTTGCTGCAGCCGGCCGCTAATACACCGCTTCCCACCTACAGCTTTCTTCTTTGCTGTCTTCATTGTTCATTAAACAAACTGCAAAAGATTTACAAACACAGATGTCCAGAATACTGTGGAATTTTGCGTTGAAAACAGACGACTTAATAGCTGGCCACAATGGTGTCCCAATATGTCCGCTACAATCCGTGACGTCACGCGCAAACATCATCATACCGAGACGTTTTCCGCAGAATATTACGTGGGAAATTTAAAATTGCACTTTACTAATCTAACCCGGCCATATTGGCATGTGTTGCAATGTTAAGATTTCATCATTGATGTATAAACTATCAGACTGCGTGGTCGGTAGTAGTGGGTTTCAGTAGGCCTTTAAATATACCTACAAATGAGGCATAATGAAGGAATCAATAAAGTACTATCCATCTATCTACTATCTAATGATGCAATATGTACATACAGCTAGCCTAAATAGCATGTTAGCATTGATTAGCTTGCAGTCATGCACTGACCAAATATGCCTGATTAGCACCCCAACAAGTCAATAACATCAACAAAGCTCACCTTTGTGCATTCACGCACAGCATAAAACTTGTGGTGGACAAAATGAGACAAAGGAGTGGAAGATTTTACATGTAAACAAACTGTTGCGTCACAGTCCACACTATGGGGAGTTCAAGAACCGCCGAAATTAGTAGGACAAAACGATGTTCACCAAATGCTCTCATCAGTGAAGCATACACACAAACATATTGAACAGTGGGGCTTTCTAACAATTGGGAAGGTTTGTGTCATGTTTGTCCTCAAACAAAAAACATACTAAAGCATCTTTTTCCATTTCCAATCCTTTTTTAAAAATGCTCCAGGGTGGCATTAGGGAGCCACTAGGGCGGCACTAAAGAGCCGCGGGTTGCTGACCCCCGCTTTAGGTTGACGTCGGCATGCACTCCAAGTATGAGCTACAGCATACATACATTCAGAACATCAGCTCACTTCCTCACAGCTGCAACTATCAGAACAAGTCGTCAGATGACAGGGTGATGATGTTTCAAATGAAAAGTATCAGGTTTCTGTAAATGTAAAACTCAGCCTGGAACCGGAAACATGTCTGTATATTGAGTGTGTCTTACTTACTTTACTTAGCTATCTTAGCTGCAGGGTTTAGTCTGAACTCAGCCGTACATTGATTCCAACCTGTCAAACGCCACAGTCTTCAACTTGCTATTTTGTGAATTACAGATGCATGAGTTGGATTTAATGCCTTGAATGAACTGACTGCTTTGTTTACTACCATAAATAATGATAAACAACCACCTGTGTGAAGTTGACCGCCTTATCGTTACGACTATTGAAAACACACTGCCATTCGTTTGTGCTGCGTTTTTACTGTAAAATATTTTGTTTCTGCCGTTACGGTTTTTAAGTTATTCTAAAATAAATTTTCTGACTCTTGACGTCATCCAGCCCACCACATTGACAAAATCACTCCCAACTTGTCCCATTCGGTTGTGCTATGTTTGTGCTGCACAATTCTAAAATGTTAATAACATAAAAACTATAACAGTTATATCATAGTTTTTATGTTAGTAACTGTAGACGTTGCCCTCTAGTGGGTTCTTCGGACCACCACACACAGCCAGGAGAGCTTGGAATTCAGGGTATAACACAGTTTTATTTTCATAGAATAGTGCAAGGCTTTTGCTTTTCAGCGAAATGTCTTTTTCTCCTGCGTCCGCTCAGCAGCACCTCCAACTCCAACTACTTGTCTCATCACGGCTGCTGCAAATAAAGGCGATGGGTGATTAGATAACAAGGCCCACCTGGGCCATCTACGCACCTGTCGCTGTCTTCGAGGCCGGTCCTGGCACACCACGTTCTGCGGCAGGCCCGCAGGCCACGCCCCCCTCCACAGTAACATTTTGGTGTATTTTTGTTTTAACGTTTTATAGTTATCACTGATGTAGTAGCATTTATTTAGGTGCAAATAACACAGAATAATATTACAAAGCATGACAAAGCTGACATAGCATGAAAGTAAAGCAAAACATTTTTATTTTGTTAATGTCAGGGTTTCCCCGAAATTGCCAAAATACCTGTGGTGGTGGGGGTGTGGTTGATATGACGTCATTACATGATTTTCTATAATGCTTATATTCTTTAAAAAGGCAAAAAATTTTGAATTTACATTTAAAACATATGTGTTATTACATATAGTATTAACATATATTATATATTTTTCTTACACAATATTGTTTTGTTCCATATTTCTTCAATCATTTTAGTCAGTTTTTCTGTAATAAAAACGACTGGCAACAAATTTAGCATCTATTTTTGTTGTTTTTGGAGACTGTACTCGTGTTTCGAGACTCTGTTTAGATACTTCTGTCGCTCAAAAAGCGAGTAGCAGAGACGCTACAATACATTATATTACTTTATTGTGTTAGGTGTGGTGGCTAATATGAAGCCCGCACATTAAGGAGAAACCCTAAACATACTTAAGCCGGATGTATAGTGTAGCGCTTTTATTTTGAAGCCGGAAAAGTGTGTGATTGTTTTGAGAAAGTGTCTTGACGTGTTTTGATGTCAGATCGACTAAAAAAAAGTATCCTTTCGACATCCTGCCGACCGTCTTTCATTTCTGTTGAGCTTTTATGTCATCTTACTTACTAAATCAGTCACAGTAACAATCTAAATGTTATGTTATCACTGCACCTTAACCGTAATCTGAACACGGAAGTGAAGCACCACCCACCTCTGAACGACGCGCGCAGCAAGCGTTTGCTTCACGGATGTTGCCTCTTCTCACGGCAAAAAATAGTCCTTTCTTGTCGGGAGAACAACTTGTTATCGCTTTGAACCAGATATTTCCATAACGTAGACTTTCCTTTGACCATTTCTGCTCGCTTGTGGCTCATCAGTAGCAAGTGAACTGCAGCCATGATCCTCCCGCTACGGCAAGGCAGGAGGGTCAAAAAGGAAGTGTTCACGTTAATTAGTGCCGTTATTGAAATGTATAGGTAACGGGTTTGTGGTGGTTGCCCTCTGGTGGATTCTCCTGATCCCAATAGACCTTCACGGGAGCCCGGGAGTCTGGTTTGAACAATGTTTTATTTTGGGTACACACGCCAGGACAGCACTCTGCTCTGCAACTTTTCAGTCCGTGTCTGCTGTGTGAGCACGCCAGGGCAGCACTCCGTTCGGCGACTTTCCTGTCTCTTTTGGCCTTCTCTCTCTCTCTCGTCTCGGCGTGGTCTTGCGTGCGTGTGTGTCGTCTCACTCCAACTCCAACTCCCACTCGTGTGTCTCGGCCCCAGCCCCTGCTGATAAGCATAGCAGGTGATTGGATGATCAACCCCAGCTGGGTAATTCAATCACCTGCCAGCTGTGCTTCGAGGCCGGTCCATACACACCCCATTCCGCAGCAGGCGCGCCGACCACGCCCCCCTCCACAGCGTTATTATCACGTTAACTTTGACAGCCCTAATTAATATATATTTTTATCATGTCGTTTTGCTCTATTTTTCAATGTTTGCTGCTTATTGTGCAATGTACTTCACCAATCCTTTTAATGACATTTTCTTTATTAAAATAGACCAGCAACAAATCTAGTATCTTTTTCTGGTGTCATCGGAGACTGTAGTCTTGTTTAGAGACCCTTAACTTCTGTCGCTCGCTGCTGCTCCAGCTGCATTTTCTCTCCTTAAAAGCCCCCACTGTCCTCTTAATATTTGCACATTGCACATTTTGTAGATCGCTGTCTGCGGGTATACCTCGAAAGTACGTCCATTTCGCAGACATGCTGCCTCCTGCGTATTGCTTACGTCATTACAACATCCGGTTTTGGCAGCGCCGTTTCCGTGATTAGTCTTTTTTCAGCGGCCGATATTTCAGTACATCACTAGTCAATAGTGCACAGATATAAGGCTATATATATTATTTCATACATTGTGTTATTTTAATTTGTTTTCACGTCAAAAAAATAAATACATTTGAAGGTGTGGCGGTTTTTATTTTGCTGTGGCGGGCCGCCAGGATCAAGTACATGGCAGGGAAGCCCTGCATTATGACATTTGTAAAGCTGTTACTAAATGAACGGGAGCTCCTGTCCTTCCAGGTTGCAGCGCAGCAATACAGGACCGGCTCTAAATCGACGTTATTTCCTAAGCACGTATTCTGCATGGGGGAAATAACAATGGCATGAAAATAACACGCGGCTGAAAGGCTAGCAGTAAACAACAATTAGGAACCTTCTTGCATCACTCATGAAGTAAATCATTGAAAATGCACATCTGCCACGAAGACGGCCCCAGGTTCTTTGCTGTAATTGGCTATGAATAATTTAAGTCAGTGCGTTTCTCACTGGCATGTTCTTGAATATTTTCTCCTTGGTCTAAGCTGAGCTGTAAAGCCTTTTAGTTCATGGAGAAAAAAACGGATAACCTGGAACTGTAGATCATCCACTAAATAAATCGAACTCTTCTTGTGCCTTGTCACAGTGTCCACGGTAATGCAAGTGTAATATGTGACACACTAGAAAAATACTACTTACAGTGGTACTTACAAGTACCTCAACTTACGGGTATTTTTGCGATATGACTCGTCTTTCTGCTTTTTTGTTACGCTTGAAGTTGCAAGAATACACTTGAATGTATTGCCCGCGATTGGGTAAAATTAACCCTGTAAGATCCGCCCGAAAACATCCGGTCTGCCAATAGCTTATACCTGTAGCTGCAGAACGACATAACGTTGTCTTCCAACCATGATAGCGAAGAAAGTAAGAGTAAAAAAAAACAATACCGAGAAAAAGAAGCTGCTGATATTCATTGATTTAAATAAATAATCAATATCATGACATTTGGCACGATGGCAGTTCGAGTTAAGTGACGCCGGTCGGCAGACTTGGCACCCTACTGAAGCAGGAGCCAACTTTTGTGCCAGCAAGTACACTAAAATAATATCTAACAGCGGACATTTATCCATGAAAATATGAAGAAGCTGCTGATGGTGTGTGCGACACAAAAGCATCTCAAAGGAGACACTGTAGAAGTCTTTTCGACTTCATTGCAGACCGCAGTCTTTGTATTAGAAATGGGAGCAGCATATGATGCATGTGCACGTACGAGCCAGTCTGCCCCACAACACGAGCATAGAGGGGGGGAAAAAAGGATTTTATTGACTACAATGGCAGACTCGTGCAAAGCATTTTAGGTAAATACCTACTAGGGTTGTCCCGATTACCAATATTTTGGTTCCGGTATCAAAATGTGTTTCGATACTTTTCAAAATATATTGGAACACAACAAACTTTCATTATTGGCTTTATTTTAAAAGAAAATAGTATGTTACAGTAAACATATGTTGCGTATTGCAATTAAAGAAGAATGTCAATGTAGAGGTCGCTTCCTAGCGGTACCACTGCTACACACTTCACAGGAGCCAGGCGTGCAAAGTTGAACAAAGTTTTAATGTACATATATTATTTTACAAGTTTTCTCTCCAGCAGGACGCGACTTTTCAGCCACGTCTGTATCCTCTCTCCCCTGCTGCTCCCGGCCGCTTACTGTTAAAGACAACAGATGATTAGATTAACACGTACCACCTGTGACATCTAATCATCTGCCAGCTGTGTCTCGCCGTCAGCCCATGCGCCGCCCCTATCCGATGGTGCCCGTCCTCAGCACCATGGACAGATCCTGCAGGCATCGCTGGCCACACCTCCCTCCACAGTCAATAAATAAGATAGTGAACCTAGTAGACAACTTCTGTTTTAGTTGTAAGTAAGCAAATAAAGGCTCCTAGTATGGCTGCTGACGTGTGCAGTAATATATTGTGTCATTTCTACTTGTCATATTGTGTCAAAACTATGATGGATTGTTAATCTACTTGTTCATTTACTGTTAATATCTGCTCACTTTCTGTTTCAACATGTTCTATCTACACTTCTGTTAAAATGTAATAATCACTTATTCTTCGGTTGTTTGATACTTTACATAAGTTTTAGGTGATACCGCAAATTTTGGTAGCAATCCAATGCCAAGTAGTCACAGGATCATACATTAGTCATAATTGAAGTTATCTTGTGGACAGGGACATATTTCATGGGTTTTAAACAATAAAAAAAACGAATTAAAAATATTGACATAATCATTGTAGTATCGACTATGTACTCTTGTACTTGGTATCATTACAGTGGATGTTAGTTGTAGATGCACCCACGGCATTTGTTTACACTCAGGAGCGCCAGCTTACTGTTAGTGGTTCGCTATTGTGTGTAGTGAAGCATGTTTAGCTATTCCTCGTCCTGCAGGGATGATACTTGTAAGAAACATAGTTTATTTGTCGCCATGGCGACAAGGATTAGTGATTTAGAAGTAGCTGAAACACTGCAGACGGCGGCTAACAAGAGCAAGAGCTAAGCGCCTCTTGTAGAGCGGCGCTTCAGAGTTTATGGCTTCGACTTTATCGTTAGTTTTTAAGACAAAATGTGTCGATTCTCTATCTCCACTCTGTTTCTGCATGTAAGTACTCTGTGCGTTGCCAAACATGCGCTTCTGCTCGTTTCACCATTAATATCACGACGTGACGACGGCGCACCGTCATGTCCGAAAAAATAAACAAATACCAGTATTGTTCAGAACCCAGTACCCTTTTTATTGTATAATAGACTGTATTTCAATTATCCACATGTGAATAATGCTGTATAATAGACTGTATTTATATTATTACCATGTGAATAATGCTATATAATAGACTGTATTTATATTATTCACATGTGAATAATGCTGTATAATAGACTGTATTTAAATTATTCATGTGAATAATGCTGTATAATAGACTGTATTTAAATTATTCTCATGTGAATAATGCTGTATAATAGACTGTATTTATATTATTCACATGTGAATAATGCTGTATAATAGATTGTATTTATATTATTCACATGTGAATAATGCTGTATAATAGACTGTATTTATATTATTCACTTGTGAATAATGCTGTATAATAGACTGTATTTTAATTATTCACATGTGAATAATGCTGTATAATAGACTGTATTTCAGTTATTCACATGTGAATAATGCTGTATAATAGACTGTATTTATATTATTCACTTGTGAATAATGCTGTATAATAGACTGTATTTCAATTATTCACATGTGAATAATGACGTATAATAGACTGTATTTATATTATTCACTTGTGAATAATG